>NC_068392.1:67624-91687 GCF_023724105.1 Carassius gibelio
TAGTTGACCAATCAGAACACAGTATGCTACCGAAAGGTGGGGTTTAAGGAAACTGAATCTTTTGAACAGCTTCGCGCGAACTGTTTGGGGATCTCTGAGAATTGAGGTAATTTTAAAATTATATTTTGACAAAATGACAATGTTTTTAACCTTGGATGGATTTAAACCTATTGTACAGGACTTATAAACAGTGATAGGAAGCTTAGAATTTTCATCTTACTGGCTCTTTAACAATGACTACCTTTTTCCTAGGTCCTAGCAGAGTGGAAACAGAAGTATGAGGAAAGCCAGGCTGAACTAGAAGGTGCTCAGAAAGAAGCTCGTTCTCTCAGCACTGAGCTGTTCAAAATGAAGAACTCCTATGAAGAAGCTCTTGATCACCTTGAGACACTGAAGAGGGAGAACAAGAATCTGCAACGTAAATGCCATTTTTTTGTAAACGATTATTTATAAGAGAAAAGCAATATAACCATAATTTTACAATTCTAATTACAATTCTGATTTCTAATTTTAAACCTTTTAGAGGAAATTTCTGACCTTACTGAGCAGCTTGGAGAGACTGGAAAGAGCATTCATGAGTTAGAGAAAGCCAAGAAGACAGTAGAGTCTGAGAAATCAGAGATCCAGACTGCACTTGAAGAAGCTGAGGTGCCATTCCTTTTCTACTATTTTAGCAATGACACTGTTGCTTGAATAATTTAAAACACTGAATATGGAGCGATTCAAAACCTTAAATTATAGAATTCTGCTAAATATTTTCTTCTAAATAACTCATAAATTATTTGATTGCCATGAATCACAGAGGCTATATCATTTTTGACAATGAAATATGATAGAAATATTTTCCCTTTGCCCTTATAGGGCACCCTGGAGCATGAAGAGTCGAAGATTCTTCGTGTGCAGCTGGAGCTGAACCAGGTGAAGAGTGAGATTGACAGGAAGCTGGCTGAGAAGGATGAGGAGATGGAACAGATCAAGAGGAACAGCCAAAGAGTGATCGACTCCATGCAGAGCACTCTGGACTCTGAGGTCAGGAGCAGAAATGATGCCCTGAGAGTCAAAAAGAAGATGGAGGGAGATCTGAATGAGATGGAGATCCAGCTGAGTCATGCAAACCGCCAGGCTGCTGAGGCCCAGAAACAGCTCAGGAACGTCCAAGGACAACTCAAGGTATCTCTCTGAAGAATGAGGAATTGAAACGCATATTAAATGTATGATAATATTATACATGAATTAACTGAGAATGACCTGCAACTAACAACTAAAGAACATTGCCACAGGATGCCCAACTGCACCTTGATGAAGCTGTCAGAGGACAGGAGGACATGAAGGAGCAGGTGGCCATGGTGGAGCGCAGGAATAACCTGATGCAAGCAGAGATTGAGGAGCTGAGAGCTGCACTGGAGCAAACAGAGAGAGGCCGCAAAGTGGCTGAGCAGGAGCTGGTGGATGCCAGCGAGCGTGTGGGACTGCTGCACTCACAAGTATAGAAAAACTATACCCTGAGCAAATTAAGTTTACATGAGAGCAGAGTTTAGTTAAATGTAGACTACATAAACTACCTGCTTAAATCCCACAGAATACAAGTCTTATTAACACCAAGAAGAAGCTTGAGGCTGATCTGGTCCAGGTTCAAGGAGAGGTGGATGATGCAGTCCAGGAGGCCAGAAATGCAGAGGAAAAGGCCAAGAAGGCCATCACTGATGTGAGCGCTAAGATTCTGTTTCTCTATTCTAATTTTAACAGTTATTTGACTTTGTTTATCTGCATTTGGTAACAAAGGGAACCTTCATGGAAGTCATTCCTGTCTATATTGGCTAGTTTATTTGAATTGGCTCATATTTCAGGCTGCCATGATGGCTGAGGAGCTGAAGAAGGAGCAGGACACCAGTGCTCACCTGGAGAGGATGAAGAAGAACCTGGAGGTGACTGTCAAAGACCTGCAGCACCGTCTGGATGAAGCTGAGAGTCTTGCCATGAAGGGTGGAAAGAAACAGCTCCAGAAACTGGAGTCCAGGGTAAATTACAAGCTAAACACTGTCTTAGATGAACTGTCTATGGTACAGATTTGAAAGGTGACATCAATCTCTCTCTACTGAAGGTGCGCGAGTTGGAGGCTGAAGTTGAAGCGGAACAGAGACGTGGTGCAGATGCTGTGAAAGGAGTTCGCAAATATGAAAGGAGAGTTAAGGAGCTCACCTACCAGGTAAAACTACACAGGATTTAGAAACTTACATTTCATTATAATTTACATAGGTAAACTAAGACCATCAACAATACTTTTACCCAAAGACTGAGGAAGACAAGAAGAACGTGATCCGACTGCAGGATCTGGTAGACAAGCTGCAGCTGAAAGTGAAGGCCTACAAGCGCCAGGCTGAAGAAGCTGTAAGTTTAATGTCAAATGTCCTAAGTGTGAGGTTTTGATATTTTCTAAACAATACATTCAGTGTCATGAGTGCAATGCACTGAAAGGGGTTGGATATCTGGTGTTATCCTAACAGGAGGAGCAGGCCAACACTCACCTGTCCAGGTACAGGAAGGTGCAGCATGAGCTGGAGGAGGCTCAGGAGCGCGCTGATATCTCTGAGTCCCAGGTCAACAAGCTGAGAGCCAAGAGCCGTGATGCTGGGAAGGTAAAAACAGATGATGATTATGTAGAGAAATTAACTTTTTATGCATAACATTTTAAAAACATTTTAAACAAAATCAAATTATATTATTTTGCATTTCAAGACTAAAGATGAAGAATGAAGACAAGAAACTACACCTACAAGCAAGCATATAATATGACTGACTTGTGCTGAGTTTTCCTGTGTCCATTAAAAAGGCATAATTTGACTTTGTTCTCCATTTATTTTTTCCACTTTGAAATTTTATCACATACTCAATCACTGTTGTAAAAGACAATCCATGAGGCACGATTTGATAAAGAACACAACTGCAAAATTAACAAAAAAGAACCCAAAAACAAAAAAGTAGGAAGAACGGGAAACAGACTAAATTTCATTACAAATAATCATCTCAGGTTATGCATGTAACCATGGTTCCCTGAGGATAGGGAACTAGACATTGCATCCCCTAGGTGGTCGCTATGGGGGAATGCTTTCAGTGTGACCACTGTCTAAAGCATGAATGCAGAAATGACAATGAACTTGACATTGGCAGGTGGCAGCCTATAATGTCACTACTTGTGTGACAGCAAGTATAAAAATGCACCTGTGGAAGACCTCATACACCTCTTTGTCCAAAGGAGATCTAAGCAGGAATACCTGAGGCATGGCAAAGAGATGCAGCATCTCATTCCAGCTCGTAGGGGCTGCAATGGGGAATGCAATAGCCACACCAGCATGCTGAAGGGATGAGTGCCCAAGAATTGACCTGAGTCAACTCAAAGGAATGAACATCCCTAAATCCACCAGCCATCGAACAAAGTGAGTGAAGCATAACTATTCCAGTGCCCCACAGAGTGGAAGCCTCAGAACTATCATAGTGAGAGGAAGTATACTAACACTCCACATTAAGATCAATAGCTAAATAGGTTCTCACAAGGATCGATCACAAGTACAGAATGGAGTACCACAAGACTCAGTACTAGGATCATTGCTTTTCACGCTTCATATGTTACCCTTGGCAGATATAATCAGGAAACATGGTGTTAGCATTCACTGTTATGCTGATGATACTCAGCTCTATATTTCTTTGTGGCCCAATAAAACATACCAATTCACAGAATAGAATGCATATTTACTGGACCAAAAACTTCCGCATGTAGTAACCTAGAACACTGTCCAATGCTGCGTTTCCGTCGAAATTACCCGGAACATTTGTACAAGGAACTTTTTTTCTCCAGGAACTTTTTTCCCCCCAGACCTGTTGCTTTCTGCGTTTCCACCGCGGTCTAAAGTACCGGGAAGATTAGGCAAATAGACTGGTGATGTAGGTCTGCGAGCGTTTCTCAATACAAAGTGCGCTGATTTTGGACGTGCATTCTCTGTAGTTCAGACTTTGTGCACTTATGTACTTAGTTCAGGAATATGTGTATATACAGCCATTACAATGAAACAAAATACTATATAAATTTGCCTTTTTTATTTTCATTTTAACATATAGATAAATTGAATACAGACAACTCACCTGAAATACTTTTAAAATTACATTTCATAACACAATAACAGTAATATTTAAAAAATGATCAGAATAAATGGTGGTTGAACTCAACCTATGCTTTGTGAACTCAACCAATCAGGATGTTTAGCGCCCCAGTCCCGCCCCCGAAAGTTCCGGAACTTTGAAAAAGTACTACCTCGCCAGCAGGGACTTTCTGAGGGGCATTTTTTTACCCGGAACTTTATTTAGTTCCTGGTTCCTGCGGTGGAAACACACCAAGTACCAGGCCAAAGTCCCTAGTTCCTGGGTAAAGTTCCTTCGGTGGAAATGCAGCATAACACTTGATGGCTGCTCTGTCGATTCTTTGTCATATGTTAGGAACCATAGGTGTGCTATTTGATAGCAAACTTTCATTTGAAAGCCACATTTCTGACATTTGTAAAACTGCCTTTTTCCATGCTGTCAATGTCATATGCAGAAATTATAATTCATGCATTCATTACTTCAAGGTTAGATTATTGTAATAGTTTGGACATTTGATAATACCTAGAATATCAAAATCAACTTTAGGCGGCAGATTCTTTTCCTATTTAGTTAAAAGACCCAAACTACTAGCTTTTTTCAGGAGGCAGACACACTATGTCAGTTTAAATCTAGATTAAAGACCCATCACTATAATTTGGCATGTAAATTATATACTAAAATCTGTAAAAGGATTGTTACGCTGTATTAAGTAGGTCATCTGGAACCGGGAACACATTCAATTACACGAAAATGTATTGTCTATTTCATTCTAATTCCAAGGTCACCATAATCACCAGGATCCAGTCCAGATGGTGGATCAGCACCAAGAGATGACCTCTACAGCCCTGAATGTCAGCAGAGACTATGAAAACTAGATGAGCACTAGAGACATGATCCTCAGCGAAGACCTCGTCAACTAGATGGCCATCAGGACAATACCACGAGAACCAGACGAGTCCTCTGCACACACCTTGTGGCCAGCTACATCACATCACCGTGTGATGTATTCAATCTTGAAGCAGAAGGAACTGGATGGATGGTCTGTGTGATGCCAGCCCACAGTATGACTTGTGTTGCAGGCTGGAATCAAATCACTACATGCTAGTTGTGTCTGGCCAGAGGAGAACTGACCCCCTGCCTGAGCCTGGTTTCTCCCAAGGTGTATATATATATTTTTTTCATTCTGTCACTGATGGGGTTTTGGTTCCTTGCCAGTGTCACCTTTTGGCTTGCTTAGTTGGGGACACTTAAAATTTGGCAATATTATAGACTTGACCACACAGGCACTGTTGGAAGAGAACTGAACTGAGCAAGATGATACATCACTGAATCAACTGAAAATAACTGACTTTAACTGGATAATTGACTGTTTACAACAGAATTGAAATTTGTTTATTTGAAAAAAAAATTTCTGTTTAACACAGTAAAGCTGCTTTGACACTTCTGTATTGTTAAAAGCGCTATATAAATAAAGGTGACTTGACTTGACTTCATGCTGGAGAAACAGTCATGTCAAACATGACACGACATTTAAGAAACTGCTCCCTACTTCCTAAATCTCATGTTTAATATTTGGATGTATGTGCCAGGGTTAGGCAAAATTCAGAATCGGAGAATCAGTTCCCTTTCAATTCAGCAGTTGGAATTTGGTTTTAACTGGCCACGTCCAGTTGATCTGGTATTTGAATTGGAATAAAATGATCAGAAATTGACAAATTTAGCACAGGGTTAGCACAGTTAATGGATTCTGCAACATGTTCTTCTACCCTGGGTACCAAATTATCACTACAATGTAATAATCATGACTTTTCACAAAGAACATAGTCTTTTCACTGCTGGTTGTACATTTGCATTGACATAACCACAACCCAGCAGACAGAAATAGATCTTTACATAAAAAAGGCAACACTTTAAAGAGCAAGGCATTCAGTAGTAACTGAGTTTTAATTGTATGTTCACATCATACGTAATTTGTACTTAAATGGATCCTAGCAAGCCACAATATATATATTTTTTTTTTCATTTGAGCAGAAGACACATATTTAGCTAAGCATAGAAAAAATACTGCCAGTTCCTTACAAAAAGAAAAAAGTAGTTTCAATATATCACTTTTAAACCATGTGTTATAAGATAAAACAAGACTCATTTATAACAATGCTCATTTAAATCAAGCTAGAACATCAGACCCTTCTGAAACTCAACCTGCAACCTAAAATGTAAAACACAGTAAAATAATATATTTGAATCACTAGGAATTTTTCAAAAAATATAAATGTCAAGTTGTCAACATTCAAATAAGCACTTTGACTTTAAGGTAAATGAAGCAAAAGACTTACTGATTGTTCCCTTCAAGTCTTTGCTGTTACTTGTATGGATAAGTGACCTAACCCTCGTAATACAAAACAGCAACACTTGCTGTGCTATATTTATGATTTCTCCATAAAAGCACATGCTCTTTATAACTTTGAGAGTCATAATATCACTATGAGTCCAGTTTATTTCATGCCATGACTACTGAGATTTAATTGCCCAATAAAAAATAAAAATAAAAAACCTGTTAGAGATATTATTTTTCATTTGGAAGGATAAACTGTCACAGTCCATCTCTGACAGTAAATAATTAATATCCTGCTGGCAAAAGATGGGAGAATTCTTGGACCAGCAGCAAAGCTGAACTGCATGAAAATGAACAAGAGGAAACAACAGAGCTGCTGTATGGTTTTATCACAAAACACACCTTTATCCCCAAAACACCTGCATGCCTAACACTTCTATGAAGATGTTCAAGGCAAATCAACGAATTCATGACCATGATCAAAGCACTGTGTGATGCTACAGATTAAGCTTTTAAAACTTTAGAAATTTAAGAGGCCACATATGCTTTTTAAAGTCATTAAAAGGTTTTAACTAACATAAATTATTAGTTACAAGTCTTGCTGTCACCTGAAACAGAATACTGGTGACATTTGACTGCTTCTTTGGATCTGATAGTTTCTCTTCTGAGCCAAGTTCCATTTATTTTAAAGATGCTACACTGAAATAGGACCTTAGTGACATCAAATTAAACTGGCAGTGCATTTGCATAGAAAAAAACATATTAATAAGGAAATTACAACCAACAAAAGGACAGTGTTTGACAACTTTTATGCCATATCTATTAACCAAACACCATTGTCTGTGTGCACCAATATAACACTATTCCTCGTATTGAATGAATGACATCATCTTCCTATTTCCCAATAGCACAGAGAAACATCACACCAAGTTAAATAACATGACCAAATCCGACTGGACTATTCTGCTGAGTGCTCATTAATGACACTATATAAATGGCAGCCCCTAACCCCCGAAGATTACAGCGACCAGGCAAAGGTGGGAGAAATGCCCATTTTAATTTGTCAGTTTGCTTTTTAAAAAAGAATTAATGTAGAACAACTATGTGTCCTTGAATTAAAGGATGTATACTGACCGATAATGGAAGATGCAAATAACATTTTCTAACTACCTCTTGGTCTTTTTTCAGAATCCATTACTTGACAGCTGCTATTTTCCTCTTGGAGCATCATAAAAGGTAAACCAATACAAATAGCTGATTAAAATATTGTAATTATTATGACAAGATGTCCAGCTTATAATATGAACACCTGATCAGAGTAAAGAGGTAAAAACTAAGCAGTGTTAAGGTGAATACTTTACTCCACAGTGAAGTGCCATCATGGGAGATGGGGAGATGGAGTGTTTCGGCCCGGCGGCCGTTTACCTCCGGAAGCCAGAAAGAGAGAGAATTGAGGCTCAGAACACCCCCTTTGATGCCAAAACGGCGTTCTTTGTGGTAGATGCAGATGAGATGTACCTGAAGGGTACTCTTGTTAGTAAAGAGGGTGGCAAAGCTACCGTCAAAACTCACAGTGGGAAAGTAAGTATCATGGAAATCAAATCTTCAGAGGTTAAATTTCATCAGATAAATAGTGTCCAAAAAAAATATAATCAATGTTCATTACAGACTGTCACAGTAAAAGAAGATGAAATCTTCCCCATGAATCCTCCCAAGTTTGACAAAATTGAGGACATGGCCATGATGACCCACCTCAATGAGCCTGCTGTGCTTTTTAACCTCAAAGAGCGTTACGCAGCATGGATGATCTATGTAAGTTTAAGTAAATCATGTTTTATTCCTGGTATGGGACGGCAGCCCTGAAAACTGGACTCTCTATCTCTGTTTCAGACCTACTCTGGCTTGTTCTGCGTCACTGTCAATCCCTACAAGTGGCTCCCAGTGTACGACGCAGTTGTTGTGGGTGGATACAGAGGCAAAAAGAGGATTGAAGCCCCACCTCACATCTTCTCCATCTCCGACAACGCCTACCAGTTCATGCTCACTGGTAAGTGGACTCTGGAAGTGTCACGAAATGAAAGTCAAGAAGGACTTTGACAAATTAAAAAAATTTACAATAACTACATTATATAAAGTATTAGTGTATAATTTATCTTCTACAAACAGGTGACTGTGCATTGTTAAAGCTACAGTATGTAACTTTTATTAGTTCAAAATCAAATACATTTCAAAGAGTACATGATAAATCCATAATGTTTATACATTACCAGGAATCACTATGATACATCTATAATAATTCTTAGTCATTTTAAAGCTGTTTAATCAGATTTCATGAGAAACTGCATACTTCCTTCATTTGTTTATGTGTGTTTACTTCATATTTGTAAATAAATTAAGGTCAGGCTAATACTAAATGCAGTGGAAGGTGTTCCTTCACAAATAATTTTAAGTTTTATGCTTCAGCTGCTAGAGAGCCAAAAGTTGCCTAATGTAGCCTGTCTAGATGCATAAGCTAATTCAAATATTAGGTTTTAAATTTATATTACTCACTGTTCCAATGATTTTATTATTTGTCTACAAATCTCTTAACAACCAGGCCCCTAAATACCTTTCCGACTTAATTAGCAATCATAATCCATCAAGATCATTCAGATCAAGGGATCATCATCTCTTGGCTGTTCCACGATCTAGCTCAAAACGAAGAGGTAATCGGGCTTTTGCAGTAGTTGGCCCTAAGCTGTGGAAACCCTACCACTACATGTTAAATCAGCCTCCACACTAGCTGAATTCAAATCTTTGCTGAAAACTAAAAAGCGTTTAATGTACCGTAACTTATGTTTTTGTCTTGTTTTGTTTGTTTCTCTTATTTTACTGTACAGCACTTTGGCCAACCAAGGTTGATTTTAAATGTGTTTTATAAATAAAACTTGATTGATTAATTGATTGATTGAAAAAAATAAAGTTCATACAAAAAGCACTAAACCCTAAATTAACTAGCTAGTAAACTATTAACTAAGTTAAATTTTTTGCTTGCTAATTGGTAAGTGCCTTATAACGACTACTATTTAATAGTCATTTTGCCCTTGTTAATGCAAATAGCATACATTTTGGCACAATTGTGTTTTTTCATTAGAATTTTTACATATCAGCCTTGTTTCCTTTAATACATCTATTTTTCAGTAGGTACCCATGTCCACATTGAAACCCATTAATAATCCAATTTTAAATTTCAGGCCATTTGACTATAAAATGATGCAGTCTTTTAATTCTGTTGGCTAGGCTTCAAAATTATTTTTTTTACCAAATGGTTCCATTTTCTCAGGTTTGGCCTATAAATCAAATACTCACTTTTTTATGTTTCTGCTTTTGCTGCATTATAGACCTAATTGGAAAAAATATGCAGATATATATTTGTGTGGGTGTGTTGGTACTGTATGAATGTCACAAAGTGGTTTGTAAGTTTGTTAGAAAAAATAATGTGTGTGTGGGGGGGCATGTTTTTGTGACATATGAGGATACAACTCTGTATAATGATATGGGTATGACACAGGTATTACAAGGAGAGGGTGACTTATGAGGACATAACCCATTTCCCTATTTTTCAAAATGCTTATAAATCATACAGAATAAGTTTTTTTGAGAAAGTAAAAATGCACAAAGTTTCCTGTGAGGGTTAGGGTTAGGTGTAGGGTTGGTGAAGGGACATAGAATATACAGTTTGTACCGTATAAAAACCATTACACCTATGGGATGAACACACTTTACACAAAAACAAAAGTGTGTGTGTGTGTGTGTGTGCAAAGTTTGTTTAATTATACTGTTCTGCATATCACAAATCCTAGCGCTGTGTTTAGCAGTGCAACTTTTCTGGCATTTAATGGAAAAAGTTTGGTACTGTGCCCAAACAAAATCTTACTAAAAGCTAAAATTTTGGAGACATCAACGTCAAGTTAGAAACAATTTTTTTTTTTTTTTTATTTACGGCTTTGATTTTCCACAACTTTCAAGAAAACATGTTTAGAGTTCAACATGTTTCATAAAATACTTCTTATAAACTAAAACCTCTTTAAACTTTAGACCTTAACTTCAACAATATTCTGCCATTTGTCTTCTTTAAAATGAAACTGTAAAAAAATATTTTTGAAATCGATTATTTTCCTTTAAGGACCACAGTGTAACTTTTTTTAAATAACATGCAAGGGTTAAATATGACCCGTATTATTGCATAAAATGTTTCCGAACCTCTTCTATATGCATTTACATTAAGTATTGAATATTAATAATGTTACAAATATAACCCATTAATGTATTAAAATGTACATATTTTTTTACAAACTTTTTATACCAAAAGTGCTACATTTTTTTTACTCTGTTAATATTCCCTGCTTTATTTTCAGATCGTGAGAACCAGTCTGTCCTGATTACGTGAGTAAATACTCTGCTGAAATTAAGTGATTTACAGTTATATAAATTAATTGAAGATTTATGACTTAATGGTGATCTCATAATAATCTCCAGTGGAGAATCTGGTGCAGGAAAGACTGTGAACACAAAACGTGTCATTCAGTACTTCGCAACTGTTGGTGCGATGTCTGGACCAAAGAAGCCGGAGCCAGTCCCTGGAAAAATGCAGGTTAGTAAACACTTATTCTAGACGTGTTATTGATGAAAGTATTTATACCTACTATCTACTGCCCTTCAATTACATTAGGGATCACTGGAGGATCAGATCGTGGCAGCAAACCCTCTGCTGGAGGCTTACGGTAATGCCAAGACTGTGAGGAACGACAACTCCTCTCGTTTTGTAAGTTGCACCTATGAATCATTACAGCATTGTACAACATCAGTCACATTTTCAAAACTTCCAAACAGTTGAGCTGATTTCAATCTCTGTAGGGTAAATTCATCAGGATTCACTTTGGCACCACTGGAAAACTGGCCTCAGCTGATATTGAAACTTGTGAGTCAATACTGTTTTAAGCCAAATATTTTATCATTTGGTGACTAACAACAACAAATTAATCAATTGAACTCAATTGAACTTTTTCCACCACTTTTACAGATCTGCTAGAAAAGTCAAGAGTGACATTCCAGCTGTCGGCTGAGAGGAGTTACCACATCTTCTACCAGCTCATGACTGGACACAAGCCAGAGCTGCTCGGTGAGAAATCCACAGGATTGTGTGTTTCAGTTAATTCCTAGTGTAAGAGCACTGTTAACATGCTGCACATCAACTCTTTATAGAGGCCTTGCTCATCACCACCAACCCTTATGACTATCCAATGGTCAGCCAGGGTGAAATCACTGTCAAGAGCATCAATGATGTCGAGGAGTTCATTGCCACAGATGTATGTGGACAACTGCAATATTGTTTTTAGTAGTAGCAGCAGTATTTTCAGATTACAGGCAATATATTTGACATTAAATTAAAAGAAAGAACATCAGCATAAACCGATTACTGCAAGACTTACAATATAAAAGACTCTTCACTTTTGGCTCTATAATAAAAAATGTGATTTATTTGGTCGTTGTGAAAACAGACTGCCATTGACATTCTGGGCTTCACTGCTGATGAGAAAATCAGCATCTACAAGCTAACAGGTGCTGTGATGCATCATGGGAACATGAAGTTCAAACAGAAGCAGAGAGAGGAGCAGGCTGAACCTGATGGCACTGAGGGTAAGGTGTTTTATTAGCACTTATTAGCATGCAAACATTGACTTCATTAGCAACAATAATTCATGAATCTGTACGTCCTCAGTGGCCGATAAAATCGCTTACCTCATGGGCCTCAACTCCGCTGACATGCTGAAAGCTCTGTGCTTCCCCAGAGTGAAGGTTGGGAATGAGATGGTGACCAAAGGCCAGACAGTCCCACAGGTGATCACTTACCTTCTCAATAGATGAATAAACCTAGAAATGTCCTGCAGACATTCATAAAATAAATTCACCATACAGAAAGTAAAGTTTAATATCAATTACACTGATCTTTGAATTTCTCAGGTGAACAACGCAGTCTCTGCACTCTCCAAGTCTGTCTATGAGAAAATGTTCTTGTGGATGGTCATACGAATCAATGAGATGCTGGACACGAAGCAGCCTAGACAGTTCTTCATTGGTGTGCTGGACATCGCTGGATTTGAAATCTTCGATGTGAGCATCAGTCATTAATGTCTCTGTAAGAATCAAGATATAAAAGATTGCAGTAGGCAGTGAGAACTTGCTTTTGTTGAATTATCAGTTCAACAGCTTGGAGCAGCTATGCATCAACTTCACAAATGAGAAACTGCAACAGTTCTTCAACCACCATATGTTCGTTCTGGAGCAAGAGGAATACAAGAAAGAAGGCATTGAATGGGAGTTCATTGACTTTGGTATGGACTTGGCTGCCTGCATTGAGCTCATTGAGAAGGTAAGAGGAAATTCTGTAAATTAAATTTACTATTCACATTGTGTCTGTACTTGAGATTGTATATTTCTTCAACAGCCAATGGGCATCTTCTCCATCCTTGAAGAGGAGTGCATGTTCCCCAAGGCAACAGACACAAGCTTCAAAAACAAGCTGCATGATCAGCATCTGGGTAAAACTCCTGCCTTCCAGAAGCCCAAGCCTGCCAAAGGTAAGGCCGAGGCCCACTTCTCTCTGGTGCACTACGCCGGCACTGTGGACTACAACATTGTCGGCTGGCTGGACAAGAACAAGGATCCACTGAACGACTCTGTGGTGCAACTTTACCAAAAGTCATCTCTCAAAGTACTGGCCTTCCTGTATGCCGCTCATGGAGCTGCTGAAGGTACAAACCTATGCAGTCCTTGAATTCCTTTGTATTTTAATTATGTACAAGATCAATGCATATACAAAAACTGAGAAAACAATAAGATTATCAGAACGCAACAATCTACATGGCCACAGATTTAAAATATGAAGTAAATAAATGCAAAATAACAATTAGATTTAACAAGATTTAAATATAGATTCAGTGAAGGGGCTTAATGGAAAACAACACAAGATCAAAAAAAAACTTCTGTCATTGTTATAAAACAGCTGAGGGTGGCGGTGGAAAGAAAGGCAAGAAGAAGGGTGGTTCCTTCCAGACGGTGTCTGCACTTTTTAGGGTAAACATAATTCTCTCTTTTAATGAAGGATGTGAATGTCTTCTCTATTAAACACTGGAATAAATGGCATAAACATTTTCACAGGAGAACCTGGGTAAGCTGATGACTAACCTGAGGAGCACTCACCCTCACTTTGTGCGCTGCTTGATTCCTAATGAGTCCAAGACTCCAGGTAAACTTGATCTCTGAAGACTCAAATGTATGAAAGTTTTGAAAATATCTCTGGAACCTTAAAAACATTTGCATTGCAGGTCTGATGGAGAACTTCCTGGTTATCCACCAGCTCAGGTGTAATGGTGTGCTGGAGGGTATCAGAATCTGCAGGAAGGGTTTCCCCAGCAGAATCCTCTACGGTGACTTCAAGCAGAGGTAAAGACACCTTTTTGCAACATCTTACTTAGAGATGATGCATCACATGATCTTCACCATTTTACATGTTTTATAAGAACAACTCTTCCATGAATGTCCTCTAGATACAAAGTATTAAATGCTAGTGTGATCCCTGAGGGACAGTTTATTGACAACAAAAAGGCTTCAGAGAAACTCTTGGGCTCTATTGATGTGGACCACACCCAATACAAGTTTGGACACACCAAGGTAAGCTTCTCCACAAATGCATTACATGGACAAAACAAAACCAATTTCCACAATTCCCTGCTAAATTTGGACTTTATTACAACACAATTAAATTGTAGAGAATTCAATGACTCCAATTGTACTGCAACAGTCTGAGGAAGGATGGCCTTGCACTGGAAGTTAAACATGAAATGCCATTTAAACACAAGAGGTCAGGCATGTGCTGATGAGGTCTGGTTAGCAGTCTGTGTTCAAATTTATCCTGAATCTCTAGGCTTTGTGCTAGTCAAGTTATTCCACAACAGATTTAACAAAACATTTCCATGTGGACCCCATTTTGTGTACTGGACATTATCATGCCTTCCCAAATTATTGCATCAAAAAAGAAATGACAGAATTCTCTTGAATGTCATTCTGTAGTATAACACAGAATATAATATAATTTTCTGACTAGAATTACTGAAACATCCAAATTTGCTGACATATTGGCATCTTCAGCACTACAGCTTATATATTCCAAATTTTATTGTAGGTGTTCTTTAAAGCTGGTCTGTTGGGTGCTCTTGAGGAGATGAGAGATGAGAAACTAGCACTGCTGGTTACCATGACTCAGGCTTTGTGCCGTGGATACGTCATGAGGAAAGAGTTTGTCAAAATGATGGAAAGGAGGTACAATAAACTGAGAAAGATATTTGCACTACAACTGTTTGGTACCACAGATTTATAAAGACTGATTTACTGATTACAATTTACACAGAGAATCAATTTATTCCATCCAATACAACATCCGCTCATTCATGAATGTCAAACATTGGCCATGGATGAAGCTCTACTTCAAGATCAAGCCTCTTCTGAAGAGTGCAGAGACTGAGAAAGAGATGGTAGCAATGAAGGAGAATTACGAAAAAATGAAGGAGGATCTGGCAAAGGCATTAGCTAAAAAGAAGGAGCTTGAGGAGAAAATGGTGTCACTTCTTCAGGAAAAAAATGACCTTCAGCTGCAAGTAACAGCTGTGAGTATTTCAGCTCTCATTTTTGCCAATAAGCATCCTACAGCTATGAGCATAAGTCATTAAATATATCCATGTGAATGAACAGGAATCTGAAAACCTCTCTGATGCTGAGGAGAGATGTGAAGGGCTCATCAAAAGCAAGATCCAGCTCGAGGCCAAACTCAAAGATACAAACGAGAGACTGGAGGATGAGGAGGAAATCAATGCTGAACTGACTGCCAAGAAGAGGAAACTGGAGGATGAATGCTCCGAGCTGAAGAAAGACATCGATGACCTGGAGCTCACCTTGGCAAAAGTGGAGAAGGAGAAACATGCTACAGAAAATAAAGTCAGTATTTTCTGACATCATCATACTGCTGACTGTGATTCAGGCTCTTGAGAATGAAAGCAGTAAACAATGCATCCATCTAGGTGAAAAACCTGACAGAGGAGATGGCCTCTCAGGATGAGAGCATTGCCAAGCTGACCAAAGAGAAGAAAGCCCTCCAAGAGGCACACCAGCAGACTCTTGATGACCTTCAGGCAGAGGAAGACAAAGTCAACACTCTGACTAAAGCTAAGACAAAGCTTGAGCAGCAAGTGGACGATGTAAGATGCTTGGCATAAGTCTATGAGTAAGATTATGAATCAGTAAGAAAATAAATGTGTTGCTCTATACCAGATTTTAATTCTAAATCTTCTTTAACAATAGCTTGAGGGCTCACTGGAGCAAGAGAAGAAGCTCCGTATGGACCTTGAGAGAGCCAAGAGAAAGCTTGAGGGTGATCTGAAACTGGCCCAGGAGTCCATAATGGACCTGGAGAATGAAAAACAGCAATCAGATGAGAAGATCAAAAAGTGAGTAGATGTCTGCATAATTACACATTTAACCCTCTGGGGTTCTTCGGTCATTTATGACCCGAAGATTTTTTTTAAAAAAATGTTACAAATCGTAGCTTCATCGGAATGGTCCGAAACTTGGTGACTTTTTTGGTACTTGGTATATGAACACCCCAAAAAATTGGGGACAGGATTTTAAAAGTCTAAGTGGTCGTAAAAAAAATAGTCACACTCAGGGTCTTCGGATCAAAAATGACCCGCCATAGGAAATGAATGGGAAATTTGCAAAAATATGAAAATACTGAGTTTTTTTGTGTGTACAATCTACAAATCAGCCACGATGTAGAAAAAAAGCATACAACAGTGAAGGGGTGAATCTCTAAAACATCAAGAGTGCAAAACAGACAAAAAAATTCACACACACACACACACACACACACTTATACACACAAAAACACACACAAATGAAAGTATCATTGCAAAAGCTAATTTTGGGAAATGTGTGAAATAAAAGAAATTATTCATCAATGTAAGAAATAAAGTGCACAGCAATAAAAGCATGAGGCTGTAAGCCATCAAGGTTGCAAAATAGACACACTCACTCACTCACACACACACACACACACACACACACACACACACACACACATAGGGAAATATGAGACTGGTGAAACTGTAACAGAGATATGTGAGAATATGTGAAATAAAATCAATGAATCAAATAAAGGGGAGACATTGGATCCAAAATGCAAAAGTCACACACCATGTCTCTCTCTTGAACACACACACACACACAAACACACACACACAAGCACGTGTGCACGCACGCACGCACACACGCACAAACAGAGTAAGGTCAAAGGATGGAATTCTTCCCTAGTAACCTCCAGGCCTATTCGAGCGACCCAGGCCCAGCGTGACACTTTTTTTATTTTCTATTTTCCATTTACATGTACTGTTTGAAAATGATAATACGTTTGCTGTTATTTTTGTTTTTTGTTCATAATTGCTGTTGGCAATTTTGAAGAGTTACTGTTCATTGAATTGCAAAAAATAATTTTAATGGAAATGTTTATAATAAAAGGTAAATAAAAATATGTTATGATTTAAATAATGTAATTTTTTTTATTAAGTTAGAATTAAAACAATGGGTAACAAAATGCTTTCCGTTTGTTCTCTTTCTAGTGCAATGTTCAGGTTTGACTGTATTATAAAGTAAAACTGGCACTTGAAATTACCATTTAATCAACCAAAAAAAAAAAAAAAAAAAACTTGACAAAAATAGTCTTTGAGAATCTGTGATTATATATTAAAATCCACAACCTGAAATAAATAGGCAAATATGTGCAAAAATCACTAGAATTCACAAGCCTTTCTACAGAGAGCTGTAACATTCTCTCTAGTGGTAAAAATGTGCTATTGCATGATAAAATGCTTAATTTGTCCACCAGATGGCACCAATCTAATTTCAAAAATTGTTTTCTATAGGCTTTGGCTGTACTTTAAATAAAATACAGCATTAATAAAAATAAAAATAAAAATACATATATATATAAATTTTCTATTATAATTCAATGGGAAAAAATGGATCATAATTATTGCATAAAAATTCATTATTATCATAAAATTCTCTCAAAACACCAAAAAAGAAAGAAAAAATATTATTGAACAAAAATACATTTGATTGATTTTACTGAAAAAAAGTATACCTGAATCCCGGCCTCTGGGTCATTTTTGACCCGAAGGTCCTGAGTGTGACTCATAAATGAAGAACCCCAGAGGGTTAACAAAAAGTACGTATTTTGCACATTTTACAAAACACTTTTTTAAAAACAGGAAGGACTTTGAGATAAGTCAGCTTCTCAGCAAGATTGAGGATGAACAGTCTTTAGGAGCACAGCTTCAGAAGAAGATCAAAGAACTTCAGGTAACACTAACCCCAATCTTTCTGATGTGAAATGGTGAGGAAGTTGCATAGCTGTGAAAACCAACCAACATTACAAAGATCACTAAAGAACTCCTTGTCTTTCTTTCTTTAGGCCCGTATCGAGGAGCTGGAAGAGGAAATAGAGGCAGAGCGAGCTGCTCGTGCCAAAGTAGAGAAGCAGAGAGCTGATCTCTCCAGGGAACTTGAAGAGATCAGCGAGAGGCTTGAGGAAGCTGGTGGTGCTACTGCTGCTCAGATTGAGATGAACAAGAAGCGTGAAGCTGAATTCCAGAAGTTGCGTCGTGATCTGGAGGAGTCCACCTTGCAGCATGAAGCTACAGCTGCAGCTCTCCGAAAGAAGCAGGCAGACAGTGTGGCTGAACTCGGAGAACAGATCGACAACCTCCAGCGGGTCAAGCAGAAGCTGGAGAAGGAGAAGAGTGAATACAAGATGGAGATTGATGACCTGACAAGCAACATGGAGGCTGTGGCTAAAGCAAAGGTAATTTCATTAGAGAATCAATAAATATAAAAACATCTTTACAAAATCTGCATATAAACCTGTACATTTTAAGGCTAATTTAGAGAAGATGTGCCGAACCCTGGAAGACCAGCTGAGTGAAATCAAGACCAAGAGTGATGAAAATGTTCGTCAGCTGAATGACATGAATGCACAACGTGCAAGACTTCAGACTGAAAATGGTAATACATATTAAGCTTCAGATGTAAAAAAGTAAAAAAAAAATTGCATTAAAAGATTTTGTTATTATATTTTATTTTAATATCTATAACCTGTCTCTAAGGTGAATTTAGCCGTCAACTGGAAGAGAAAGAAGCACTTGTTTCACAGCTAACTAGAGGAAAACAGGCTTATACACAGCAAATTGAGGAACTCAAAAGGCATATTGAGGAAGAAGTCAAGGTAGAGTTACACATTTTATAAACCAAGCCATGCTATAGATGGTCAACGGTTTAAAAACTCAAAATATGCTGCTTTACAGGCCAAGAATGCTCTGGCCCATGCGGTCCAGTCTGCCCGTCATGACTGTGACTTGCTCAGAGAGCAGTATGAGGAGGAGCAAGAGGCCAAAGCTGAACTCCAGCGGGGAATGTCTAAGGCCAACAGTGAGGTGGCCCAATGGAGAACCAAATATGAGACTGATGCAATCCAGCGAACTGAGGAGCTTGAGGAATCCAAGTAAATAACAATGTCTCCAGCACACTACATTTAATTTCACAAATATTAGTAATATTTCATCATTTAATATCACTCTCTTCAGGAAAAAGCTTGCCCAGCGTCTGCAGGATGCTGAAGAATCCATTGAAGCGGTGAACTCCAAGTGTGCCTCACTGGAAAAGACCAAACAGAGACTGCAGGGTGAAGTAGAGGACCTCATGATTGATGTGGAGAGGGCAAATTCATTGGCTGCCAACCTTGACAAGAAGCAGAGAAACTTTGACAAGGTGAGAAAGATGCAGATAATCTTCTAATCTAAACCTGGATCCATAGACTTGGCTAATTAACAATAAGTACCTTTTTCCTAGGTCCTAGCAGAGTGGAAACAGAAGTATGAGGAAAGCCAGGCTGAACTAGAAGGTGCTCAGAAAGAAGCTCGTTCTCTCAGCACTGAGCTGTTCAAAATGAAGAACTCCTACGAAGAAGCTCTTGATCACCTTGAGACACTGAAGAGGGAGAACAAGAATCTGCAACGTAAATTGCACTTTTATTCCTTCAGTAAGGATATAAGTACAGAGATCCATTAAAACAAAGTTTTACATTTTGCTTTTTAAAATCCTTTAGAGGAGATTTCTGACCTCACTGAGCAGCTTGGAGAGACTGGAAAGAGCATTCATGAACTGGAAAAGGCAAAGAAGACTGTGGAGTCTGAGAAAGTAGAGATCCAGACTGCACTAGAAGAAGCTGAGGTGACATTCTTTTAGTTCAGTACAAACATTATAATGCCATTTATTTTAATGATATTAAAACACTGAATATGGATTGATTTAAAACCGTTAATTTCCTACATATGCTGTTATTTATGATAGTCATTTTTGTCTTGTAGGGCACCCTGGAGCATGAAGAGTCCAAGATTCTCCGTGTGCAGCTGGAGCTGAACCAGGTGAAGAGTGAGATTGACAGGAAGCTGGCTGAGAAGGATGAGGAGATGGAACAGATCAAGAGGAACAGCCAAAGAGTGATCGACTCCATGCAGAGCACTCTGGACTCTGAGGTCCGGAGCAGGAATGATGCCCTGAGAGTCAAAAAGAAGATGGAGGGAGATCTGAATGAGATGGAGATCCAGCTGAGTCATGCAAACCGCCAGGCTGCTGAGGCCCAGAAACAGCTCAGGAACGTCCAAGGACAACTCAAGGTATCTCTCTGAAGAATGAGGAATTGAAACGCATATTAAATGTATGATAATATTATACATGAATTAACTGAGAATGACCTGCAACTAACAACTAAAGAACATTGCCACAGGATGCCCAACTGCACCTTGATGAAGCTGTCAGAGGACAGGAGGACATGAAGGAGCAGGTGGCCATGGTGGAGCGCAGGAATAACCTGATGCAAGCAGAGATTGAGGAGCTGAGAGCTGCACTGGAGCAAACAGAGAGAGGCCGCAAAGTGGCTGAGCAGGAGCTGGTGGATGCCAGCGAGCGTGTGGGACTGCTGCACTCACAAGTATAGAAAAACTATACCCTGAGCAAATTAAGTTTACATGAGAGCAGAGTTTAGTTAAATGTAGACTACATAAACTACCTGCTTAAATCCCACAGAATACAAGTCTTATTAACACCAAGAAGAAGCTTGAGGCTGATCTGGTCCAGGTTCAAGGAGAGGTGGATGATGCAGTCCAGGAGGCCAGAAATGCAGAGGAAAAGGCCAAGAAGGCCATCACTGATGTGAGCGCTAAGATTCTGTTTCTCTATTCTAATTTTAACAGTTATTTGACTTTGTTTATCTGCATTTGGTAACAAAGGGAACCTTCATGGAAGTCATTCCTGTCTATATTGGCTAGTTTATTTGAATTGGCTCATATTTCAGGCTGCCATGATGGCTGAGGAGCTGAAGAAGGAGCAGGACACCAGTGCTCACCTGGAGAGGATGAAGAAGAACCTGGAGGTGACTGTCAAAGACCTGCAGCACCGTCTGGATGAAGCTGAGAGTCTTGCCATGAAGGGTGGAAAGAAACAGCTCCAGAAACTGGAGTCCAGGGTAAATTACAAGCTAAACACTGTCTTAGATGAACTGTCTATGGTACAGATTTGAAAGGTGACATCAATCTCTCTCTACTGAAGGTGCGCGAGTTGGAGGCTGAAGTTGAAGCGGAACAGAGACGTGGTGCAGATGCTGTGAAAGGAGTTCGCAAATATGAAAGGAGAGTTAAGGAGCTCACCTACCAGGTAAAACTACACAGGATTTAGAAACTTACATTTCATTATAATTTACATAGGTAAACTAAGACCATCAACAATACTTTTACCCAAAGACTGAGGAAGACAAGAAGAACGTGATCCGACTGCAGGATCTGGTAGACAAGCTGCAGCTGAAAGTGAAGGCCTACAAGCGCCAGGCTGAAGAAGCTGTAAGTTTAATGTCAAATGTCCTAAGTGTGAGGTTTTGATATTTTCGAAACAATACATTTAGTGCCATGAGTGCAATGCTCTGAAAGGGGTTGGATATCTGGTGTTATCCTAACAGGAGGAGCAGGCCAACACTCACCTGTCCAGGTACAGGAAGGTGCAGCATGAGCTGGAGGAGGCTCAGGAGCGCGCTGATATCTCTGAGTCCCAGGTCAACAAGCTGAGAGCCAAGAGCCGTGATGCTGGGAAGGTATAGTAAAACAATTTGCGGGGGGGGGAATGTTAAATATGATTAATATATTTAAGTTTTGGATCAAAAGCATCACATTGCTTTTAATTTTCTAAATTTAAATGTCTTTTTGGTTACTGAAGAGCAAGGATGAAGAATGAAGATGAGCCATCACACCACATCTACAAGGAAGCATATAATTTGACTTACTTGTGCTGTGTCTTACATATGCATTAAATGCAGTTTCTCAAGGCACTCTTGGTTTTTGTCATTTTAGCGAAACTGGTAGATCTTGGAAGTAGGCATGCAATGATTATAGATTTTGTTGGTACAATTATAGTCTGAGGAAAAATCATGGTTTCACGGTCATCATGAATATTATGCATCATTAATTTCACAACACTACTAATGTATAAAATCACATAAATACTCTTTAGATTTTAAAGTGTCATTTATTGCTACCTTTTGAAACAGAAATAACACAGTAACCAAATAATACATCACAAAAATCCATCTCTTTCTTTGAAATAAAAAGGTGACCTCTGCTCTGTAAATATCCATGTCATTATTTCCCTTTTGAAAACAGCAAATGGAAAATAGATTACAAAATGATTTAGTGTTTTCAGTTTGTGCATCCTTTCTATTATTATTATTAATATAAGACTAATGTTATCTTTATTAATCCCCCAGGGAAAATGTTACTAATGAGGGGAATTAACTGAACCGTTATTGTCATCAACTCTCATCCATCCCTATGTATACTTTTTAATACTCTCTTTAATAATTCATCTAATTTTGCATGTGGCCTGAGAAAATCATGATAAAATTGGGTAAACTGGCAGTGGGAAGTTTTCACAAGCAAAAACAGAGGCCAACATTGTGGTCTGGAATGCACATTTTAAAAAGAGAATAACTGCCTGTACCTTACCGGATCGCTAAATTATATTTCTCAGTAATGAGGGGGTAAATCACTCTAAATCAAGAAACTAAACTCACAGCTTCATTGTTTATATAGAGAGACACACAGACGCAAGTAATTCACACATGCAACTGTCACCTCTCTCGAATGATTGATCGATATAAATTGAATCAAATCAAATTCAAAAATGTATTCAAGTAAATGTTATAATTAACTCATTCAAATAAATGTGTGGGAGGAGCCTTTATGATTAATTAACCCTGATGTTTTAAACTGTGGTTAATTGCTGGATATCTACTTGGAAGACAATATAACAGCTTCTCAGGACATACATGAACTAAAAAATATATTATAAATACCTTGAATGAAAAGTAAGTTGCTTTGGACAAATGTTTCTACCCAATGTACAGATTTAAATTAACCTCAATTTAAAATTCAGTGAAAATAACAAAATAGTCATTATAACTTCAGCTGTTTTACATAATACAACAGAGACATAAAGTCCAATCTTCTCACTTTCACTGACAAAGGAAAATAAAATGTGAGTGCAAATGAAATGTAAAATTATATGGCTAAAATAGGATAGTATCATTATTTAAACTACCCAGTGCACATCACATTGTGTCAAAGTCACATTTTAAATTGTGTTGTTTCACAAGAAAAGCTACTGTGTATGATAAAGTTACAATTCTCACAATGATTATAGCCACAGAGCCGTCTTAGGAATATATTAATATATTCACAGAAATATTCATATCCATAAGCCATGTTTTCAACATTGTTACACGATAGCAACAAAACAGCAACACACATAAAAATCACTTAAGCAAATGCAAAATACCACTCATATTTCCTTCACAAAAAATATGCTTTATATTAATAATAACTATAGGTAGAAAAGTAACAATAAAAACACATCAAAAACTATGTACAGAAAACCAATACCCACGCCCCAGCGTCTTTCAAATCACAGATAAGCAAGTCTAAAAAAGTGAGTTTTCAAGTATATTGTTAAAAGATCTGATAGATCATTCGGTGCCAAACTATGCAAGGCCTTATACACAAGCATGAGAATTTTGGAATCAATATGACCTGACAGGAAGCCAGTTTAGGGATTTCAGAATTGGAGTGATATGCTCTCTATTTCTGGTCCCTCTCAGAGCAGCTGAATTTTGGAAATACTGCAGTTTATTTAGGGTAGTTTTTGACAAATGACAAATGTGTTGATCGGTTTATCAGCCACAGTAAAGGACAGCATGGGGCGAATTCGTGCAATATTTCTGAGATGAAAAAAATGACATTTAACAGTGTTCTGAGCATGGAGGTCAAATGTTAATGGGTGTCAAATATCCTTCCCAGGTTCTTTAATTTTGTTTGAAACACCAAGACTGAACCATTTTCAGTTAG
>NC_068392.1:92187-113834 GCF_023724105.1 Carassius gibelio
TAGCAGTTTTGAGGGTTAAGGTTTAGGGGCTAGTTTGGGGTCAGTTGCAGCTAGGTATATAGATAAAAACGAGTTTCACCCTCATTAATTCCACCCTCGTTAGCATATGCGATCTGATTGGCCAAAGCTTACCTGTCCGTATCTTTTGAAGCGTAGGTCCGATGTGCACATAACTGGTATCGTTGGATTCAGAAGGCGGCCTTCTTTCAGGTAGCGTGGATCTATGGAAGAAAGGATGTCGTTTTCAAATCCAATGTGACCGTACATCAGTCTAAAGCGTGACAAAAAGGAAGCCAGTCATCGATAAAAACAAGAAATACATCCAAACGAAATAACCCGTGAAATCATTTGTCTTTTTAGGAACAAGGTATCACTAGCCTGAATAAAAATAGTTTTCCAGCCAGTTCGTGTGCGTCTGTGTGTTTTGACTGCATATGCGTGTGAGTGTGCACACGTGCGTGTGAGTGTGCACAGGAGTGTACGTGTGTGTTTGTGAAAGAGAGAGAGAGTGCATCATTAAAATTAGACTGGAAAGATGTCTTTGAGTGAAGTCATCCGCTCAAGAGCTCCGCCTGGAGTGTCAAATCCTGCTAAAATATTGGAATCCTAATCAGTTTTTTACACATGGCTATTCACAGTTTTATCCAGGAGAGGGCGACCGAGAAGCCAAGGGTTATATCCTGGAGAATATGATATTAGTTTTATGATATTTCTGTACAGAATTTGATGAAGCGTCTGGTTGATAAAGGTTTACAGAGTCTAGGGACTGGCACGTTTAGAAACGGTGGGGCCAGGGGTCAGTGGGTTACGGTCAGTGGGGCTAAGGCTAGCAGTTTTGTTTGGGGCTAAGGCTAGCAGTTTTGAGGGTTAAGGTTTAGGGGCTAGTTTGGGGTCAGTTGCAGCTAGGTATATAGATAAAAACGAGTTTCACCCTCATTAATTCCACCCTCGTTAGCATATGCGATCTGATTGGCCAAAGCTTACCTGTCCGTATCTTTTGAAGCGTAGGTCCGATGTGCACATAACTGGTATCGTTGGATTCAGAAGGCGGCCTTCTTTCAGGTAGCGTGGATCTATGGAAGAAAGGATGTCGTTTTCAAATCCAATGTGACCGTACATCAGTCTAAAGCGTGACAAAAAGGAAGCCAGTCATCGATAAAAACAAGAAATACATCCAAACGAAATAACCCGTGAAATCATTTGTCTTTTTAGGAACAAGGTATCACTAGCCTGAATAAAAATAGTTTTCCAGCCAGTTCGTGTGCGTCTGTGTGTTTTGACTGCATATGCGTGTGAGTGTGCACACGTGCGTGTGAGTGTGCACAGGAGTGTACGTGTGTGTTTGTGAAAGAGAGAGAGAGTGCATCATTAAAATTAGACTGGAAAGATGTCTTTGAGTGAAGTCATCCGCTCAAGAGCTCCGCCTGGAGTGTCAAATCCTGCTAAAATATTGGAATCCTAATCAGTTTTTTACACATGGCTATTCACAGTTTTATCCAGGAGAGGGCGACCGAGAAGCCAAGGGTTATATCCTGGAGAATATGATATTAGTTTTATGATATTTCTGTACAGAATTTGATGAAGCGTCTGGTTGATAAAGGTTTACAGAGTCTAGGGACTGGCACGTTTAGAAACGGTGGGGCCAGGGGTCAGTGGGTTACGGTCAGTGGGGCTAAGGCTAGCAGTTTTGTTTGGGGCTAAGGCTAGCAGTTTTGAGGGTTAAGGTTTAGGGGCTAGTTTGGGGTCAGTTGCAGCTAGGTATATAGATAAAAACGAGTTTCACCCTCATTAATTCCACCCTCGTTAGCATATGCGATCTGATTGGCCAAAGCTTACCTGTCCGTATCTTTTGAAGCGTAGGTCCGATGTGCACATAACTGGTATCGTTGGATTCAGAAGGCGGCCTTCTTTCAGGTAGCGTGGATCTATGGAAGAAAGGATGTCGTTTTCAAATCCAATGTGACCGTACATCAGTCTAAAGCGTGACAAAAAGGAAGCCAGTCATCGATAAAAACAAGAAATACATCCAAACGAAATAACCCGTGAAATCATTTGTCTTTTTAGGAACAAGGTATCACTAGCCTGAATAAAAATAGTTTTCCAGCCAGTTCGTGTGCGTCTGTGTGTTTTGACTGCATATGCGTGTGAGTGTGCACACGTGCGTGTGAGTGTGCACAGGAGTGTACGTGTGTGTTTGTGAAAGAGAGAGAGAGTGCATCATTAAAATTAGACTGGAAAGATGTCTTTGAGTGAAGTCATCCGCTCAAGAGCTCCGCCTGGAGTGTCAAATCCTGCTAAAATATTGGAATCCTAATCAGTTTTTTACACATGGCTATTCACAGTTTTATCCAGGAGAGGGCGACCGAGAAGCCAAGGGTTATATCCTGGAGAATATGATATTAGTTTTATGATATTTCTGTACAGAATTTGATGAAGCGTCTGGTTGATAAAGGTTTACAGAGTCTAGGGACTGGCACGTTTAGAAACGGTGGGGCCAGGGGTCAGTGGGTTACGGTCAGTGGGGCTAAGGCTAGCAGTTTTGTTTGGGGCTAAGGCTAGCAGTTTTGAGGGTTAAGGTTTAGGGGCTAGTTTGGGGTCAGTTGCAGCTAGGTATATAGATAAAAACGAGTTTCACCCTCATTAATTCCACCCTCGTTAGCATATGCGATCTGATTGGCCAAAGCTTACCTGTCCGTATCTTTTGAAGCGTAGGTCCGATGTGCACATAACTGGTATCGTTGGATTCAGAAGGCGGCCTTCTTTCAGGTAGCGTGGATCTATGGAAGAAAGGATGTCGTTTTCAAATCCAATGTGACCGTACATCAGTCTAAAGCGTGACAAAAAGGAAGCCAGTCATCGATAAAAACAAGAAATACATCCAAACGAAATAACCCGTGAAATCATTTGTCTTTTTAGGAACAAGGTATCACTAGCCTGAATAAAAATAGTTTTCCAGCCAGTTCGTGTGCGTCTGTGTGTTTTGACTGCATATGCGTGTGAGTGTGCACACGTGCGTGTGAGTGTGCACAGGAGTGTACGTGTGTGTTTGTGAAAGAGAGAGAGAGTGCATCATTAAAATTAGACTGGAAAGATGTCTTTGAGTGAAGTCATCCGCTCAAGAGCTCCGCCTGGAGTGTCAAATCCTGCTAAAATATTGGAATCCTAATCAGTTTTTTACACATGGCTATTCACAGTTTTATCCAGGAGAGGGCGACCGAGAAGCCAAGGGTTATATCCTGGAGAATATGATATTAGTTTTATGATATTTCTGTACAGAATTTGATGAAGCGTCTGGTTGATAAAGGTTTACAGAGTCTAGGGACTGGCACGTTTAAAAACGGTGGGGCCAGGGGTCAGTGGGTTACGGTCAGTGGGGCTAAGGCTAGCAGTTTTGTTTGGGGCTAAGGCTAGCAGTTTTGAGGGTTAAGGTTTAGGGGCTAGTTTGGGGTCAGTTGCAGCTAGGTATATAGATAAAAACGAGTTTCACCCTCATTAATTCCACCCTCGTTAGCATATGCGATCTGATTGGCCAAAGCTTACCTGTCCGTATCTTTTGAAGCGTAGGTCCGATGTGCACATAACTGGTATCGTTGGATTCAGAAGGCGGCCTTCTTTCAGGTAGCGTGGATCTATGGAAGAAAGGATGTCGTTTTCAAATCCAATGTGACCGTACATCAGTCTAAAGCGTGACAAAAAGGAAGCCAGTCATCGATAAAAACAAGAAATACATCCAAACGAAATAACCCGTGAAATCATTTG
The DNA here is from genome assembly GCF_023724105.1 of Carassius gibelio. Classification (NCBI taxonomy): domain Eukaryota; kingdom Metazoa; phylum Chordata; class Actinopteri; order Cypriniformes; family Cyprinidae; genus Carassius; species Carassius gibelio. Next base: position 95,947 of record NC_068392.1, read on the forward strand.
TCTTTTTAGGAACAAGGTATCACTAGCCTGAATAAAAATAGTTTTCCAGCCAGTTCGTGTGCGTCTGTGTGTTTTGACTGCATATGCGTGTGAGTGTGCACACGTGCGTGTGAGTGTGCACAGGAGTGTACGTGTGTGTTTGTGAAAGAGAGAGAGAGTGCATCATTAAAATTAGACTGGAAAGATGTCTTTGAGTGAAGTCATCCGCTCAAGAGCTCCGCCTGGAGTGTCAAATCCTGCTAAAATATTGGAATCCTAATCAGTTTTTTACACATGGCTATTCACAGTTTTATCCAGGAGAGGGCGACCGAGAAGCCAAGGGTTATATCCTGGAGAATATGATATTAGTTTTATGATATTTCTGTACAGAATTTGATGAAGCGTCTGGTTAATAAAGGTTTACAGAGTCTAGGGACTGGCACGTTTAAAAACGGTGGGGCCAGGGGTCAGTGGGTTACGGTCAGTGGGGCTAAGGCTAGCAGTTTTGTTTGGGGCTAAGGCTAGCAGTTTTGAGGGTTAAGGTTTAGGGGCTAGTTTGGGGTCAGTTGCAGCTAGGTATATAGATAAAAACGAGTTTCACCCTCATTAATTCCACCCTCGTTAGCATATGCGATCTGATTGGCCAAAGCTTACCTGTCCGTATCTTTTGAAGCGTAGGTCCGATGTGCACATAACTGGTATCGTTGGATTCAGAAGGCGGCCTTCTTTCAGGTAGCGTGGATCTATGGAAGAAAGGATGTCGTTTTCAAATCCAATGTGACCGTACATCAGTCTAAAGCGTGACAAAAAGGAAGCCAGTCATCGATAAAAACAAGAAATACATCCAAACGAAATAACCCGTGAAATCATTTGTCTTTTTAGGAACAAGGTATCACTAGCCTGAATAAAAATAGTTTTCCAGCCAGTTCGTGTGCGTCTGTGTGTTTTGACTGCATATGCGTGTGAGTGTGCACACGTGCGTGTGAGTGTGCACAGGAGTGTATGTGTGTGTTTGTGAAAGAGAGAGAGAGTGCATCATTAAAATTAGACTGGAAAGATGTCTTTGAGTGAAGTCATCCGCTCAAGAGCTCCGCCTGGAGTGTCAAATCCTGCTAAAATATTGGAATCCTAATCAGTTTTTTACACATGGCTATTCACAGTTTTATCCAGGAGAGGGCGACCGAGAAGCCAAGGGTTATATCCTGGAGAATATGATATTAGTTTTATGATATTTCTGTACAGAATTTGATGAAGCGTCTGGTTAATAAAGGTTTACAGAGTCTAGGGACTGGCACGTTTAAAAACGGTGGGGCCAGGGGTCAGTGGGTTACGGTCAGTGGGGCTAAGGCTAGCAGTTTTGTTTGGGGCTAAGGCTAGCAGTTTTGAGGGTTAAGGTTTAGGGGCTAGTTTGGGGTCAGTTGCAGCTAGGTATATAGATAAAAACGAGTTTCACCCTCATTAATTCCACCCTCGTTAGCATATGCGATCTGATTGGCCAAAGCTTACCTGTCCGTATCTTTTGAAGCGTAGGTCCGATGTGCACATAACTGGTATCGTTGGATTCAGAAGGCGGCCTTCTTTCAGGTAGCGTGGATCTATGGAAGAAAGGATGTCGTTTTCAAATCCAATGTGACCGTACATCAGTCTAAAGCGTGACAAAAAGGAAGCCAGTCATCGATAAAAACAAGAAATACATCCAAACGAAATAACCCGTGAAATCATTTGTCTTTTTAGGAACAAGGTATCACTAGCCTGAATAAAAATAGTTTTCCAGCCAGTTCGTGTGCGTCTGTGTGTTTTGACTGCATATGCGTGTGAGTGTGCACACGTGCGTGTGAGTGTGCACAGGAGTGTATGTGTGTGTTTGTGAAAGAGAGAGAGAGTGCATCATTAAAATTAGACTGGAAAGATGTCTTTGAGTGAAGTCATCCGCTCAAGAGCTCCGCCTGGAGTGTCAAATCCTGCTAAAATATTGGAATCCTAATCAGTTTTTTACACATGGCTATTCACAGTTTTATCCAGGAGAGGGCGACCGAGAAGCCAAGGGTTATATCCTGGAGAATATGATATTAGTTTTATGATATTTCTGTACAGAATTTGATGAAGCGTCTGGTTAATAAAGGTTTACAGAGTCTAGGGACTGGCACGTTTAAAAACGGTGGGGCCAGGGGTCAGTGGGTTACGGTCAGTGGGGCTAAGGCTAGCAGTTTTGTTTGGGGCTAAGGCTAGCAGTTTTGAGGGTTAAGGTTTAGGGGCTAGTTTGGGGTCAGTTGCAGCTAGGTATATAGATAAAAACGAGTTTCACCCTCATTAATTCCACCCTCGTTAGCATATGCGATCTGATTGGCCAAAGCTTACCTGTCCGTATCTTTTGAAGCGTAGGTCCGATGTGCACATAACTGGTATCGTTGGATTCAGAAGGCGGCCTTCTTTCAGGTAGCGTGGATCTATGGAAGAAAGGATGTCGTTTTCAAATCCAATGTGACCGTACATCAGTCTAAAGCGTGACAAAAAGGAAGCCAGTCATCGATAAAAACAAGAAATACATCCAAACGAAATAACCCGTGAAATCATTTGTCTTTTTAGGAACAAGGTATCACTAGCCTGAATAAAAATAGTTTTCCAGCCAGTTCGTGTGCGTCTGTGTGTTTTGACTGCATATGCGTGTGAGTGTGCACACGTGCGTGTGAGTGTGCACAGGAGTGTATGTGTGTGTTTGTGAAAGAGAGAGAGAGTGCATCATTAAAATTAGACTGGAAAGATGTCTTTGAGTGAAGTCATCCGCTCAAGAGCTCCGCCTGGAGTGTCAAATCCTGCTAAAATATTGGAATCCTAATCAGTTTTTTACACATGGCTATTCACAGTTTTATCCAGGAGAGGGCGACCGAGAAGCCAAGGGTTATATCCTGGAGAATGATATTAGTTTTATGATATTTCTGTACAGAATTTGATGAAGCGTCTGGTTGATAAAGGTTTACAGAGTCTAGGGACTGGCACGTTTAAAAACGGTGGGGCCAGGGGTCAGTGGGTTATGGTCAGTGGGGCTAAGGCTAGCAGTTTTGTTTGGGGCTAAGGCTAGCAGTTTTGAGGGTTAAGGTTTAGGGGCTAGTTTGGGGTCAGTTGCAGCTAGGTATATAGATAAAAACGAGTTTCACCCTCATTAATTCCACCCTCGTTAGCATATGCGATCTGATTGGCCAAAGCTTACCTGTCCGTATCTTTTGAAGCGTAGGTCCGATGTGCACATAACTGGTATCGTTGGATTCAGAAGGCGGCCTTCTTTCAGGTAGCGTGGATCTATGGAAGAAAGGATGTCGTTTTCAAATCCAATGTGACCGTACATCAGTCTAAAGCGTGACAAAAAGGAAGCCAGTCATCGATAAAAACAAGAAATACATCCAAACGAAATAACCCGTGAAATCATTTGTCTTTTTAGGAACAAGGTATCACTAGCCTGAATAAAAATAGTTTTCCAGCCAGTTCGTGTGCGTCTGTGTGTTTTGACTGCATATGCGTGTGAGTGTGCACACGTGCGTGTGAGTGTGCACAGGAGTGTATGTGTGTGTTTGTGAAAGAGAGAGAGAGTGCATCATTAAAATTAGACTGGAAAGATGTCTTTGAGTGAAGTCATCCGCTCAAGAGCTCCGCCTGGAGTGTCAAATCCTGCTAAAATATTGGAATCCTAATCAGTTTTTTACACATGGCTATTCACAGTTTTATCCAGGAGAGGGCGACCGAGAAGCCAAGGGTTATATCCTGGAGAATATGATATTAGTTTTATGATATTTCTGTACAGAATTTGATGAAGCGTCTGGTTGATAAAGGTTTACAGAGTCTAGGGACTGGCACGTTTAAAAACGGTGGGGCCAGGGGTCAGTGGGTTATGGTCAGTGGGGCTAAGGCTAGCAGTTTTGTTTGGGGCTAAGGCTAGCAGTTTTGAGGGTTAAGGTTTAGGGGCTAGTTTGGGGTCAGTTGCAGCTAGGTATATAGATAAAAACGAGTTTGACCCTCATTAATTCCACCCTCGTTAGCATATGCGATCTGATTGGCCAAAGCTTACCTGTCCGTATCTTTTGAAGCGTAGGTCCGATGTGCACATAACTGGTATCGTTGGATTCAGAAGGCGGCCTTCTTTCAGGTAGCGTGGATCTATGGAAGAAAGGATGTCGTTTTCAAATCCAATGTGACCGTACATCAGTCTAAAGCGTGACAAAAAGGAAGCCAGTCATCGATAAAAACAAGAAATACATCCAAACGAAATAACCCGTGAAATCATTTGTCTTTTTAGGAACAAGGTATCACTAGCCTGAATAAAAATAGTTTTCCAGCCAGTTCGTGTGCGTCTGTGTGTTTTGACTGCATATGCGTGTGAGTGTGCACACGTGCGTGTGAGTGTGCACAGGAGTGTATGTGTGTGTTTGTGAAAGAGAGAGAGAGTGCATCATTAAAATTAGACTGGAAAGATGTCTTTGAGTGAAGTCATCCGCTCAAGAGCTCCGCCTGGAGTGTCAAATCCTGCTAAAATATTGGAATCCTAATCAGTTTTTTACACATGGCTATTCACAGTTTTATCCAGGAGAGGGCGACCGAGAAGCCAAGGGTTATATCCTGGAGAATATGATATTAGTTTTATGATATTTCTGTACAGAATTTGATGAAGCGTCTGGTTAATAAAGGTTTACAGAGTCTAGGGACTGGCACGTTTAAAAACGGTGGGGCCAGGGGTCAGTGGGTTACGGTCAGTGGGGCTAAGGCTAGCAGTTTTGTTTGGGGCTAAGGCTAGCAGTTTTGAGGGTTAAGGTTTAGGGGCTAGTTTGGGGTCAGTTGCAGCTAGGTATATAGATAAAAACGAGTTTCACCCTCATTAATTCCACCCTCGTTAGCATATGCGATCTGATTGGCCAAAGCTTACCTGTCCGTATCTTTTGAAGCGTAGGTCCGATGTGCACATAACTGGTATCGTTGGATTCAGAAGGCGGCCTTCTTTCAGGTAGCGTGGATCTATGGAAGAAAGGATGTCGTTTTCAAATCCAATGTGACCGTACATCAGTCTAAAGCGTGACAAAAAGGAAGCCAGTCATCGATAAAAACAAGAAATACATCCAAACGAAATAACCCGTCAAATCATTTGTCTTTTTAGGAACAAGGTATCACTAGCCTGAATAAAAATAGTTTTCCAGCCAGTTCGTGTGCGTCTGTGTGTTTTGACTGCATATGCGTGTGAGTGTGCACACGTGCGTGTGAGTGTGCACAGGAGTGTACGTGTGTGTTTGTGAAAGAGAGAGAGAGTGCATCATTAAAATTAGACTGGAAAGATGTCTTTGAGTGAAGTCATCCGCTCAAGAGCTCCGCCTGGAGTGTCAAATCCTGCTAAAATATTGGAATCCTAATCAGTTTTTTACACATGGCTATTCACAGTTTTATCCAGGAGAGGGCGACCGAGAAGCCAAGGGTTATATCCTGGAGAATATGATATTAGTTTTATGATATTTCTGTACAGAATTTGATGAAGCGTCTGGTTGATAAAGGTTTACAGAGTCTAGGGACTGGCACGTTTAGAAACGGTGGGGCCAGGGGTCAGTGGGTTACGGTCAGTGGGGCTAAGGCTAGCAGTTTTGTTTGGGGCTAAGGCTAGCAGTTTTGAGGGTTAAGGTTTAGGGGCTAGTTTGGGGTCAGTTGCAGCTAGGTATATAGATAAAAACGAGTTTCACCCTCATTAATTCCACCCTCGTTAGCATATGCGATCTGATTGGCCAAAGCTTACCTGTCCGTATCTTTTGAAGCGTAGGTCCGATGTGCACATAACTGGTATCGTTGGATTCAGAAGGCGGCCTTCTTTCAGGTAGCGTGGATCTATGGAAGAAAGGATGTCGTTTTCAAATCCAATGTGACCGTACATCAGTCTAAAGCGTGACAAAAAGGAAGCCAGTCATCGATAAAAACAAGAAATACATCCAAACGAAATAACCCGTCAAATCATTTGTCTTTTTAGGAACAAGGTATCACTAGCCTGAATAAAAATAGTTTTCCAGCCAGTTCGTGTGCGTCTGTGTGTTTTGACTGCATATGCGTGTGAGTGTGCACACGTGCGTGTGAGTGTGCACAGGAGTGTACGTGTGTGTTTGTGAAAGAGAGAGAGAGTGCATCATTAAAATTAGACTGGAAAGATGTCTTTGAGTGAAGTCATCCGCTCAAGAGCTCCGCCTGGAGTGTCAAATCCTGCTAAAATATTGGAATCCTAATCAGTTTTTTACACATGGCTATTCACAGTTTTATCCAGGAGAGGGCGACCGAGAAGCCAAGGGTTATATCCTGGAGAATATGATATTAGTTTTATGATATTTCTGTACAGAATTTGATGAAGCGTCTGGTTGATAAAGGTTTACAGAGTCTAGGGACTGGCACGTTTAAAAACGGTGGGGCCAGGGGTCAGTGGGTTACGGTCAGTGGGGCTAAGGCTAGCAGTTTTGTTTGGGGCTAAGGCTAGCAGTTTTGAGGGTTAAGGTTTAGGGGCTAGTTTGGGGTCAGTTGCAGCTAGGTATATAGATAAAAACGAGTTTCACCCTCATTAATTCCACCCTCGTTCGCATATGCGATCTGATTGGCCAAAGCTTACCTGTCCGTATCTTTTGAAGCGTAGGTCCGATGTGCACATAACTGGTATCGTTGGATTCAGAAGGCGGCCCTTCTTTCAGGTAGCGTGGATCTATGGAAGAAAGGATGTCGTTTTCAAATCCAATGTGACCGTACATCAGTCTAAAGCGTGACAAAAAGGAAGCCAGTCATCGATAAAAACAAGAAATACATCCAAACGAAATAACCCGTCAAATCATTTGTCTTTTTAGGAACAAGGTATCACTAGCCTGAATAAAAATAGTTTTCCAGCCAGTTCGTGTGCGTCTGTGTGTTTTGACTGCATATGCGTGTGAGTGTGCACACGTGCGTGTGAGTGTGCACAGGAGTGTATGTGTGTGTTTGTGAAAGAGAGAGAGAGTGCATCATTAAAATTAGACTGGAAAGATGTCTTTGAGTGAAGTCATCCGCTCAAGAGCTCCGCCTGGAGTGTCAAATCCTGCTAAAATATTGGAATCCTAATCAGTTTTTTACACATGGCTATTCACAGTTTTATCCAGGAGAGGGCGACCGAGAAGCCAAGGGTTATATCCTGGAGAATATGATATTAGTTTTATGATATTTCTGTACAGAATTTGATGAAGCGTCTGGTTGATAAAGGTTTACAGAGTCTAGGGACTGGCACGTTTAAAAACGGTGGGGGCCAGGGGTCAGTGGGTTACGGTCAGTGGGGCTAAGGCTAGCAGTTTTGTTTGGGGCTAAGGCTAGCAGTTTTGAGGGTTAAGGTTTAGGGGCTAGTTTGGGGTCAGTTGCAGCTAGGTATATAGATAAAAACGAGTTTCACCCTCATTAATTCCACCCTCGTTAGCATATGCGATCTGATTGGCCAAAGCTTACCTGTCCGTATCTTTTGAAGCGTAGGTCCGATGTGCACATAACTGGTATCGTTGGATTCAGAAGGCGGCCTTCTTTCAGGTAGCGTGGATCTATGGAAGAAAGGATGTCGTTTTCAAATCCAATGTGACCGTACATCAGTCTAAAGCGTGACAAAAAGGAAGCCAGTCATCGATAAAAACAAGAAATACATCCAAACGAAATAACCCGTGAAATCATTTGTCTTTTTAGGGAACAAGGTATCACTAGCCTGAATAAAAATAGTTTTCCAGCCAGTTCGTGTGCGTCTGTGTGTTTTGACTGCATATGCGTGTGAGTGTGCACACGTGCGTGTGAGTGTGCACAGGAGTGTACGTGTGTGTTTGTGAAAGAGAGAGAGAGTGCATCATTAAAATTAGACTGGAAAGATGTCTTTGAGTGAAGTCATCCGCTCAAGAGCTCCGCCTGGAGTGTCAAATCCTGCTAAAATATTGGAATCCTAATCAGTTTTTTACACATGGCTATTCACAGTTTTATCCAGGAGAGGGCGACCGAGAAGCCAAGGGTTATATCCTGGAGAATATGATATTAGTTTTATGATATTTCTGTACAGAATTTGATGAAGCGTCTGGTTGATAAAGGTTTACAGAGTCTAGGGACTGGCACGTTTAGAAACGGTGGGGCCAGGGGTCAGTGGGTTACGGTCAGTGGGGCTAAGGCTAGCAGTTTTGTTTGGGGCTAAGGCTAGCAGTTTTGAGGGTTAAGGTTTAGGGGCTAGTTTGGGGTCAGTTGCAGCTAGGTATATAGATAAAAAACGAGTTTCACCCTCATTAATTCCACCCTCGTTAGCATATGCGATCTGATTGGCCAAAGCTTACCTGTCCGTATCTTTTGAAGCGTAGGTCCGATGTGCACATAACTGGTATCGTTGGATTCAGAAGGCGGCCTTCTTTCAGGTAGCGTGGATCTATGGAAGAAAGGATGTCGTTTTCAAATCCAATGTGACCGTACATCAGTCCTAAAGCGTGACAAAAAGGAAGCCAGTCATCGATAAAAACAAGAAATACATCCAAACGAAATAACCCGTGAAATCATTTGTCTTTTTAGGAACAAGGTATCCACTAGCCTGAATAAAAATAGTTTTCCAGCCAGTTCGTGTGCGTCTGTGTGTTTTGACTGCATATGCGTGTGAGTGTGCACACGTGCGTGTGAGTGTGCACAGGAGTGTACGTGTGTGTTTGTGAAAGAGAGAGAGAGTGCATCATTAAAATTAGACTGGAAAGATGTCTTTGAGTGAAGTCATCCGCTCAAGAGCTCCGCCTGGAGTGTCAAATCCTGCTAAAATATTGGAATCCTAATCAGTTTTTTACACATGGCTATTCACAGTTTTATCCAGGAGAGGGCGACCGAGAAGCCAAGGGTTATATCCTGGAGAATATGATATTAGTTTTATGATATTTCTGTACAGAATTTGATGAAGCGTCTGGTTGATAAAGGTTTACAGAGTCTAGGGACTGGCACGTTTAGAAACGGTGGGGGCCAGGGGTCAGTGGGTTACGGTCAGTGGGGCTAAGGCTAGCAGTTTTGTTTGGGGGCTAAGGCTAGCAGTTTTGAGGGTTAAGGTTTAGGGGCTAGTTTGGGGTCAGTTGCAGCTAGGTATATAGATAAAAAACGAGTTTCACCCTCATTAATTCCACCCTCGTTAGCATATGCGATCTGATTGGCCAAAGCTTACCTGTCCGTATCTTTTGAAGCGTAGGTCCGATGTGCACATAACTGGTATCGTTGGATTCAGAAGGCGGCCTTCTTTCAGGTAGCGTGGATCTATGGAAGAAAGGATGTCGTTTTCAAATCCAATGTGACCGTACATCAGTCTAAAGCGTGACAAAAAGGAAGCCAGTCATCGATAAAAACAAGAAATACATCCAAACGAAATAACCCGTGAAATCATTTGTCTTTTTAGGAACAAGGTATCACTAGCCTGAATAAAAATAGTTTTCCAGCCAGTTCGTGTGCGTCTGTGTGTTTTGACTGCATATGCGTGTGAGTGTGCACACGTGCGTGTGAGTGTGCACAGGAGTGTACGTGTGTGTTTGTGAAAGAGAGAGAGAGTGCATCATTAAAATTAGACTGGAAAGATGTCTTTGAGTGAAGTCATCCGCTCAAGAGCTCCGCCTGGAGTGTCAAATCCTGCTAAAATATTGGAATCCTAATCAGTTTTTTACACATGGCTATTCACAGTTTTATCCAGGAGAGGGCGACCGAGAAGCCAAGGGTTATATCCTGGAGAATATGATATTAGTTTTATGATATTTCTGTACAGAATTTGATGAAGCGTCTGGTTGATAAAGGTTTACAGAGTCTAGGGACTGGCACGTTTAGAAACGGTGGGGCCAGGGGTCAGTGGGTTACGGTCAGTGGGGCTAAGGCTAGCAGTTTTGTTTGGGGCTAAGGCTAGCAGTTTTGAGGGTAAGGTTTAGGGGCTAGTTTGGGGGTCAGTTGCAGCTAGGGTATATAGATAAAAACGAGTTTCACCCTCATTAATTCCACCCTCGTTAGCATATGCGATCTGATTGGCCAAAGCTTACCTGTCCGTATCTTTTGAAGCGTAGGTCCCGATGTGCACATAACTGGTATCGGTTGGATTCAGAAGGCGGCCTTCTTTCAGGTAGCGTGGATCTATGGAAGAAAGGATGTCGTTTTCAAATCCAATGTGACCGTACATCAGTCTAAAGCGTGACAAAAAGGAAGCCAGTCATCGATAAAAACAAGAAATACATCCAAACGAAATAACCCGTGAAATCATTTGTCTTTTTAGGAACAAGGTATCACTAGCCTGAATAAAAATAGTTTTCCAGCCAGTTCGTGTGCGTCTGTGTGTTTTGACTGCATATGCGTGTGAGTGTGCACACGTGCGTGTGAGTGTGCACAGGAGTGTATGTGTGTGTTTGTGAAAGAGAGAGAGAGTGCATCATTAAAATTAGACTGGAAAGATGTCTTTGAGTGAAGTCATCCGCTCAAGAGCTCCGCCTGGAGTGTCAAATCCTGCTAAAATATTGGAATCCTAATCAGTTTTTTACACATGGCTATTCACAGTTTTATCCAGGAGAGGGCGACCGAGAAGCCAAGGGTTATATCCTGGAGAATATGATATTAGTTTTATGATATTTCTGTACAGAATTTGATGAAGCGTCTGGTTGATAAAGGTTTACAGAGTCTAGGGACTGGCACGTTTAAAAACGGTGGGGCCAGGGGTCAGTGGGTTACGGTCAGTGGGGCTAAGGCTAGCAGTTTTGTTTGGGGCTAAGGCTAGCAGTTTTGAGGGTTAAGGTTTAGGGGCTAGTTTGGGGGTCAGTTGCAGCTAGGTATATAGATAAAAACGAGTTTTCACCCTCATTAATTCCACCCTCGTTAGCATATGCGATCTGATTGGCCAAAGCTTACCTGTCCGTATCTTTTGAAGCGTAGGTCCGATGTGCACATAACTGGTATCGTTGGATTCAGAAGGCGGCCTTCTTTCAGGTAGCGTGGATCTATGGAAGAAAGGATGTCGTTTTCAAATCCAATGTGACCGTACATCAGTCTAAAGCGTGACAAAAAGGAAGCCAGTCATCGATAAAAACAAGAAATACATCCAAACGAAATAACCCGTGAAATCATTTGTCTTTTTAGGAACAAGGTATCACTAGCCTGAATAAAAATAGTTTTCCAGCCAGTTCGTGTGCGTCTGTGTGTTTTGACTGCATATGCGTGTGAGTGTGCACACGTGCGTGTGAGTGTGCACAGGAGTGTATGTGTGTGTTTGTGAAAGAGAGAGAGAGTGCATCATTAAAATTAGACTGGAAAGATGTCTTTGAGTGAAGTCATCCGCTCAAGAGCTCCGCCTGGAGTGTCAAATCCTGCTAAAATATTGGAATCCTAATCAGTTTTTTACACATGGCTATTCACAGTTTTATCCAGGAGAGGGGCGACCGAGAAGCCAAGGGTTATATCCTGGAGAATATGATATTAGTTTTATGATATTTCTGTACAGAATTTGATGAAGCGTCTGGTTGATAAAGGTTTACCAGAGTCTAGGGACTGGCACGTTTAAAAACGGTGGGGCCAGGGGTCAGTGGGTTACGGTCAGTGGGGCTAAGGCTAGCAGTTTTTGTTTGGGGCTAAGGCTAGCAGTTTTGAGGGTTAAGGTTTAGGGGCTAGTTTGGGGTCAGTTGCAGCTAGGTATATAGATAAAAACGAGTTTCACCCTCATTAATTCCACCCTCGTTAGCATATGCGATCTGATTGGCCAAAGCTTACCTGTCCGTATCTTTTGAAGCGTAGGTCCGATGTGCACATAACTGGTATCGTTGGATTCAGAAGGCGGCCTTCTTTCAGGTAGCGTGGATCTATGGAAGAAAGGATGTCGTTTTCAAATCCAATGTGACCGTACATCAGTCTAAAGCGTGACAAAAAGGAAGCCAGTCATCGATAAAAACAAGAAATACATCCAAACGAAATAACCCGTGAAATCATTTGTCTTTTTAGGAACAAGGTATCACTAGCCTGAATAAAAATAGTTTTCCAGCCAGTTCGTGTGCGTCTGTGTGTTTTGACTGCATATGCGTGTGAGTGTGCACACGTGCGTGGTGAGTGTGCACAGGAGTGTATGTGTGTGTTTGTGAAAGAGAGAGAGAGTGCATCATTAAAATTAGACTGGAAAGATGTCTTTGAGTGAAGTCATCCGCTCAAGAGCTCCGCCTGGAGTGTCAAATCCTGCTAAAATATTGGAATCCTAATCAGTTTTTTACACATGGCTATTCACAGTTTTATCCAGGAGAGGGCGACCGAGAAGCCAAGGGTTATATCCTGGAGAATATGATATTAGTTTTATGATATTTCTGTACAGAATTTGATGAAGCGTCTGGTTGATAAAGGTTTACAGAGTCTAGGGACTGGCACGTTTTAAAAACGGTGGGGCCAGGGGTCAGTGGGTTACGGTCAGTGGGGCTAAGGCTAGCAGTTTTGTTTGGGGCTAAGGCTAGCAGTTTTGAGGGTTAAGGTTTAGGGGCTAGTTTGGGGTCAGTTGCAGCTAGGTATATAGATAAAAACGAGTTTCACCCTCATTAATTCCACCCTCGTTAGCATATGCGATCTGATTGGCCAAAGCTTACCTGTCCGTATCTTTTGAAGCGTAGGTCCGATGTGCACATAACTGGTATCGTTGGATTCAGAAGGCGGCCTTCTTTCAGGTAGCGTGGATCTATGGAAGAAAGGATGTCGTTTTCAAATCCAATGTGACCGTACATCAGTCTAAAGCGTGACAAAAAGGAAGCCAGTCATCGATAAAAACAAGAAATACATCCAAACGAAATAACCCGTGAAATCATTTGTCTTTTTTAGGAACAAGGTATCACTAGCCTGAATAAAAATAGTTTTCCAGCCAGTTCGTGTGCGTCTGTGTGTTTTGACTGCATATGCGTGTGAGTGTGGCACACGTGCGTGTGAGTGTGCACAGGAGTGTATGTGTGTGTTTGTGAAAGAGAGAGAGAGTGCATCATTAAAATTAGACTGGAAAGATGTCTTTGAGTGAAGTCATCCGCTCAAGAGCTCCGCCTGGAGTGTCAAATCCTGCTAAAATATTGGAATCCTAATCAGTTTTTTACACATGGCTATTCACAGTTTTATCCAGGAGAGGGCGACCGAGAAGCCAAGGGTTATATCCTGGAGAATATGATATTAGTTTTATGATATTTCTGTACAGAATTTGATGAAGCGTCTGGTTGATAAAGGTTTACAGAGTCTAGGGACTGGCACGTTTAAAAACGGTGGGGCCAGGGGTCAGTGGGTTACGGTCAGTGGGGCTAAGGCTAGCAGTTTTGTTTGGGGCTAAGGCTAGCAGTTTTGAGGGTTAAGGTTTAGGGGCTAGTTTGGGGTCAGTTGCAGCTAGGTATATAGATAAAAACGAGTTTCACCCTCATTAATTCCACCCTCGTTAGCATATGCGATCTGATTGGCCAAAGCTTACCTGTCCGTATCTTTTGAAGCGTAGGTCCGATGTGCACATAACTGGTATCGTTGGATTCAGAAGGCGGCCTTCTTTCAGGTAGCGTGGATCTATGGAAGAAAGGATGTCGTTTTCAAATCCAATGTGACCGTACATCAGTCTAAAGCGTGACAAAAAGGAAGCCAGTCATCGATAAAAACAAGAAATACATCCAAACGAAATAACCCGTGAAATCATTTGTCTTTTTAGGAACAAGGTATCACTAGCCTGAATAAAAATAGTTTTCCAGCCAGTTCGTGTGCGTCTGTGTGTTTTGACTGCATATGCGTGTGAGTGTGCACACGTGCGTGTGGAGTGTGCACAGGAGTGTATGTGTGTGTTTGTGAAAGAGAGAGAGAGTGCATCATTAAAATTAGACTGGAAAGATGTCTTTGAGTGAAGTCATCCGCTCAAGAGCTCCGCCTGGAGTGTCAAATCCTGCTAAAATATTGGAATCCTAATCAGTTTTTTACACATGGCTATTCACAGTTTTATCCAGGAGAGGGCGACCGAGAAGCCAAGGGTTATATCCTGGGAGAATATGATATTAGTTTTATGATATTTCTGTACAGAATTTGATGAAGCGTCTGGTTGATAAAGGTTTACAGAGTCTAGGGACTGGCACGTTTAAAAACGGTGGGGCCAGGGGTCAGTGGGTTACGGTCAGTGGGGCTAAGGCTAGCAGTTTTGTTTGGGGCTAAGGCTAGCAGTTTTGAGGGTTAAGGTTTAGGGGGCTAGTTTGGGGTCAGTTGCAGCTAGGTATATAGATAAAAACGAGTTTCACCCTCATTAATTCCACCCTCGTTAGCATATGCGATCTGATTGGCCAAAGCTTACCTGTCCGTATCTTTTGAAGCGTAGGTCCGATGTGCACATAACTGGTATCGTTGGATTCAGAAGGCGGCCTTCTTTCAGGTAGCGTGGATCTATGGAAGAAAGGATGTCGTTTTCAAATCCAATGTGACCGTACATCAGTCTAAAGCGTGACAAAAAGGAAGCCAGTCATCGATAAAAACAAGAAATACATCCAAACGAAATAACCCGTGAAATCATTTGTCTTTTAGGAACAAGGTATCACTAGCCTGAATAAAAATAGTTTTCCAGCCAGTTCGTGTGCGTCTGTGTGTTTTGACTGCATATGCGTGTGAGTGTGCACACGTGCGTGTGAGTGTGCACAGGAGTGTATGTGTGTGTTTGTGAAAGAGAGAGAGAGTGCATCATTAAAATTAGACTGGGAAAGATGTCTTTGAGTGAAGTCATCCGCTCAAGAGCTCCGCCTGGAGTGGTCAAATCCTGCTAAAATATTGGAATCCTAATCAGTTTTTTTACACATGGCTATTCACAGTTTTATCCAGGAGAGGGCGACCGAGAAGCCAAGGGTTATATCCTGGAGAATATGATATTAGTTTTATGATATTTCTGTACAGAATTTGATGAAGCGTCTGGTTGATAAAGGTTTACAGAGTCTAGGGACTGGCACGTTTAAAAACGGTGGGGCCAGGGGTCAGTGGGTTACGGTCAGTGGGGCTAAGGCTAGCAGTTTTGTTTGGGGCTAAGGCTAGCAGTTTTGAGGGTTAAGGTTTAGGGGCTAGTTTGGGGTCAGTTGCAGCTAGGTATATAGATAAAAACGAGTTTCACCCTCATTAATTCCACCCTCGTTAGCATATGCGATCTGATTGGCCAAAGCTTACCTGTCCGTATCTTTTGAAGCGTAGGTCCGATGTGCACATAACTGGTATCGTTGGATTCAGAAGGCGGCCTTCTTTCAGGTAGCGTGGATCTATGGAAGAAAGGATGTCGTTTTCAAATCCAATGTGACCGTACATCAGTCTAAAGCGTGACAAAAAGGAAGCCAGTCATCGATAAAAACAAGAAATACATCCAAACGAAATAACCCGTGAAATCATTTGTCTTTTTAGGAACAAGGTATCACTAGCCTGAATAAAAATAGTTTTCCAGCCAGTTCGTGTGCGTCTGTGTGTTTTGACTGCATATGCGTGTGAGTGTGCACACGTGCGTGTGAGTGTGCACAGGAGTGTATGTGTGTGTTTGTGAAAGAGAGAGAGAGTGCATCATTAAAATTAGACTGGAAAGATGTCTTTGAGTGAAGTCATCCGCTCAAGAGCTCCGCCTGGAGTGTCAAATCCTGCTAAAATATTGGAATCCTAATCAGTTTTTTACACATGGCTATTCACAGTTTTATCCAGGAGAGGGCGACCGAGAAGCCAAGGGTTATATCCTGGAGAATATGATATTAGTTTTATGATATTTCTGTACAGAATTTGATGAAGCGTCTGGTTGATAAAGGTTTACAGAGTCTAGGGACTGGCACGTTTAAAAACGGTGGGGCCAGGGGTCAGTGGGTTACGGTCAGTGGGGCTAAGGCTAGCAGTTTTGTTTGGGGCTAAGGCTAGCAGTTTTGAGGGTTAAGGTTTAGGGGCTAGTTTGGGGTCAGTTGCAGCTAGGTATATAGATAAAAACGAGTTTCACCCTCATTAATTCCACCCTCGTTAGCATATGCGATCTGATTGGCCAAAGCTTACCTGTCCGTATCTTTTGAAGCGTAGGTCCGATGTGCACATAACTGGTATCGTTGGATTCAGAAGGCGGCCTTCTTTCAGGTAGCGTGGATCTATGGAAGAAAGGATGTCGTTTTCAAATCCAATGTGACCGTACATCAGTCTAAAGCGTGACAAAAAGGAAGCCAGTCATCGATAAAAACAAGAAATACATCCAAACGAAATAACCCGTGAAATCATTTGTCTTTTTAGGAACAAGGTATCACTAGCCTGAATAAAAAATAGTTTTCCAGCCAGTTCGTGTGCGTCTGTGTGTTTTGACTGCATATGCGTGTGAGTGTGCACACGTGCGTGTGAGTGTGCACAGGAGTGTATGTGTGTGTTTGTGAAAGAGAGAGAGAGTGCATCATTAAAATTAGACTGGAAAGATGTCTTTGAGTGAAGTCATCCGCTCAAGAGCTCCGCCTGGAGTGTCAAATCCTGCTAAAATATTGGAATCCTAATCAGTTTTTTACACATGGCTATTCACAGTTTTATCCAGGGAGAGGGGCGGACCGAGAAGCCAAGGGTTATATCCTGGAGAATATGATATTAGTTTTATGATATTTCTGTACAGAATTTGATGAAGCGTCTGGTTGATAAAGGTTTACAGAGTCTAGGGACTGGCACGTTTAAAAACGGTGGGGGCCAGGGGTCAGTGGGTTACGGTCAGTGGGGCTAAGGCTAGCAGTTTTGTTTGGGGCTAAGGCTAGCAGTTTTGAGGGTTAAGGTTTAGGGGCTAGTTTGGGGTCAGTTGCAGCTAGGTATATAGATAAAAACGAGTTTCACCCTCATTAATTCCACCCTCGTTAGCATATGCGATCTGATTGGCCAAAGCTTACCTGTCCGTATCTTTTGAAGCGTAGGTCCGATGTGCACATAACTGGTATCGTTGGATTCAGAAGGCGGCCTTCTTTCAGGTAGCGTGGATCTATGGAAGAAAGGATGTCGTTTTCAAATCCAATGTGACCGTACATCAGTCTAAAGCGTGACAAAAAGGAAGCCAGTCATCGATAAAAACAAGAAATACATCCAAACGAAATAACCCGTGAAATCATTTGTCTTTTTAGGAACAAGGTATCACTAGCCTGAATAAAAATAGTTTTCCAGCCAGTTCGTGTGCGTCTGTGTGTTTTGACTGCATATGCGTGTGAGTGTGCACACGTGCGTGGTGAGTGTGCACAGGAGTGTATGTGTGTGTTTGTGAAAGAGAGAGAGAGTGCATCATTAAAATTAGACTGGAAAGATGTCTTTGAGTGAAGTCATCCGCTCAAGAGCTCCGCCTGGAGTGTCAAATCCTGCTAAAATATTGGAATCCTAATCAGTTTTTTACACATGGCTATTCACAGTTTTATCCAGGAGAGGGCGACCGAGAAGCCAAGGGTTATATCCTGGAGAATATGATATTAGTTTTATGATATTTCTGTACAGAATTTGATGAAGCGTCTGGTTGATAAAGGTTTACAGAGTCTAGGGACTGGCACGTTTAAAAAACGGTGGGGCCAGGGGGTCAGTGGGTTACGGTCAGTGGGGCTAAGGCTAGCAGTTTTGTTTGGGGCTAAGGCTAGCAGTTTTGAGGGGTTAAGGTTTAGGGGCTAGTTTGGGGTCAGTTGCAGCTAGGTATATAGATAAAAACGAGTTTCACCCTCATTAATTCCACCCTCGTTAGCATATGCGATCTGATTGGCCAAAGCTTACCTGTCCCGTATCTTTTGAAGCGTAGGTCCGATGTGCACATAACTGGTATCGTTGGATTCAGAAGGCGGCCTTCTTTCAGGTAGCGTGGATCTATGGAAGAAAGGATGTCGTTTTCAAATCCAATGTGACCGTACATCAGTCTAAAGCGTGACAAAAAGGAAGCCAGTCATCGATAAAAACAA
>NC_068392.1:114334-133088 GCF_023724105.1 Carassius gibelio
TTTTCAATTTTTTCTTCTGTGCAACAAATGCTGAATGTAAGTGATGGTGGTGCAGCAGTTGCTCAAAATGCCCTTTCAAGTGCCTACATATAACCAAATATGACTTATTTTATTACTTTGAACTTGATATACAAATTTGTGTAAGATTTGCTGTCTGAGTCACTAAGACACAAATGTGTAATGATTGGTGAAACTGTCATGCATTCAAGAGAAAAAAAAAAGATAATTCCTGACTCTTTTTCTTTAACACTAGAACCGCCAGAGGTCGCTGTATAGCTAAAACCAAATCCTAATGGTCAGTAGCCTACTGTAATAAAAAAAGGCCTGCACTGACAGTGAAAAATAGAAGGTAGTAGCCTAAATATTTGGGTGGTACATTATTATACAATGTCATTAATCAATATATTAAGATAACCCTTGCTATTTAAATGACTAATATAGTCTATGGACAATAAAGAGCAATAATAATTCACCACATGGCAGAAGATGATGAGATGACAAATTCAAGTGCACGGCTAAATATTTATTCATTTGTTTAGTTATATCATTTATAGTTTGAATAAGATAACAACTTCAATCAAAAACAAAGTTTTATTCATTACATCAGATCAGATTAATCAATTTATTTCTTCAGCAAATGGCCCGACTAGAATATCAACACAGTAGCGAACAATAAATGATATGGCAAGACAATAATGTAATAAACCAAAGTTTGACCAATTAGAGTAATGTTAAGCTAAAACGTGTAAATATGACAGTAAATATCTGGATCACTGTCAGATGCTGAGCTGAACCTGGACACAATTACCATCAGACTCTCCATCACTCATGGAGTTTAGTGTTTCTAATACTTACCTTCCATAAATAACCTTTTTTTTTTTTTCATTTTTACTTAATTTATGAAACTGATAACCGGGTCATTCCTGTTATGTGATAACATTTTGGCTTCATAAGTGTTGGGGAAAAAAGTGACATGATTTTTATGTTTTTTGCATTCTACCAAAATAGTGACATGTTTAACTATTAGAAAATGATATTGGTCAAGCTCTGGGACTCTAAAAATAATAATTATGGGTAGATTGTTCAGACACTTTCCATGAAAATATTCCACACTGTAGGTGACATATAGATAGTTATCACAACATGTTAATAATGTAAATCTTATACTATCCAAGAAAGGCTAATTATTGTTTATGTCCCTTATGCCATCTTATAATTTGTTTTGTTTTTTACGATATCAAAACAATCATTGATGAATAGAATATGTCTTAATTATTAAGGACAGGTACTTTTTGTGCCAATTTTATATATTTTTATATATATATATATATATATATATATATATATATATATATATATATATATATATATATATATATATATATATATATATATATATGCTGTTAGTGCTCCTCGCCTCACAAAATAAGACAAAAGTATGCCAAACATTTAACATTGCTGTGAAATTATTATTTCAAATGACAGGAGAATAACAGGGTGGTTTCCCATCTGTAATGTGTGGAACTTCTCCTACATTATATTGTTTCTAAACGATACAAAAAAAAAAAAAATAATAATAATAATAAAATAAATAAATAATAATCCAGATTTCCTTTGGGGGAGGGAAACGAAAGATAGCTATGTGGTTCCTTATCACAATCAATCATGGTGACAAAACCATTATCTGTTCAGATGGCTAGAGAAACAATTACAAATTAGAGAGGACAGACATAATAATTTGTTTTATTCATATTTGATTAAAAATAAAGATGTTATAAATCATTTGGATTAACTAGATTAACAAACAACCACAAAAACCATCACAGTAAAGAACAGTAATGGACAGTGATGACACTTATTGTGTTTTTATGATGAAAAAAAATGGATTAAATTGTATTAAATATTGTAATATTTCACGTTAATTGAAGAAGAAAAAAAAAAAAAATATATATATATATATATATATATATATATATATATATATATATATATATATATATATATATATATATGATTTAATGTATGATTTGAGGCAGTTTAGCCTAGTCTATAACATAATTAAAACAAATTTTGATTTTTTTACAAAAAAAAATCAATTATTTTATGGTTAATATTTATTGTGGAAGTTGATTACTTTGGACTGAAGACATAGGTGTGTAAAATACAAAATATTATTTATAGTTTCTATCATGCCTGTTTAAGTGATAAAGAAGACCTAAATACACAATTTAAGCCATATCTTATAAATATGTGACTCGTTTTAGATAAAATATGATTAAATAAATCATTGGGACATAAAAGTCAGTGTATAACAGGAATGACCCAACCGTTAAATCAGTGAGTGAAAGAGTGAAATGCCTTGACTAGAAATGTACAATGTTAAAACATAAGCGGCAAGTAAACGACAACGTGGAAATACGATTCAATAGCAGGTCAGTTTGACTCACTGGTGCTTACAGGTATAAATGACCCGTTTTCTGATCTGGTTTTATCTAAATAATTTTTAACAACACTGAATTGTAAATTACATCATTTTAGTCAAAGTCAATGACTGGGAGACTTGAATGTATTGAAAGAGAGGATTAGATCATAGTTCAATTAGGACATTTAGGTAATTTATATAAACATGGCTTAAACAAAAACATTACTGGTGTGCATCTTGAGACAAAACAAGGACACTGACATATTTTAAGATCAATCAGTGCAAGTTTCGTTCAGTTGAAACTGAAGAAATGTCACCATTTTACATCATTCATGCTGCATGGAGAATTGCAATAGTGACTCAGATCATCTTTGTGAGAGAAAACTGTTCAATGCAGATTGTTTTTTCACCTTTTCTACGTGAACACCAAGAGAAGCAGCTCGTGGAGATGACGAGAAGACAGCGGATAGTAAATCTATTAATAATGTGACTGATGAAACCCACTGTCCATCAGTCAGTAAAAGAATCACATCGCTGGGTGTTTTCGAATGATTTGATGTTGTTTGGTTTAGTCTTTAACATCACTCAGCTTGAGAATCAGCAGAACGTGAACAGGGACTTTCTCAAATGCTCAACATAAATAACTCTTCATGTGCTTCATGTACCAAGACCGTGATAAAGACCCAACTGTAAAGCATATACTGTGTGCAGATACACATATGAGCCCGGCATTTATTTATATTCTCTTTATATGAGAGGACAGTGATATTAAAAGACACATTCTGTGCTCACATATTAATAAAGCATAATATCTGCAGAAAAACAGATGAGCCCAAAATATGAATATTAATAATGTCTGACTCACCTTGTTGTGAGTCAGATAATTAACACTCGCATCACAGGGGTCAATTTTACCCGTGGCTGTTCTCCAATAAAGGGCTACTACTAAATGTATAGATCTTGTTAAGCGTTTGCTTCATTACGATTTTCTAAAGAGAGGAAAACGTTTAAATTTTAATTAAACCTTTAGGGGAGAGCAGGGGTGAAAGTACCATTCTTCATAAAAACATCATTTTAAAAGATAATGCTGTAGACAGAGATATATTTCTGCTGTGGTCAGTAACTCTATCAGGTGGTGTTTTGCAGAAATGTAGAAAGACTTCAGTGTAATTTCACTTTGAACATAAATTGTACATTGTTGTTTTCGACCCCATCGGTTGGGATGAAAGTAACACAACAACATAAGCTAGATTCATTTCTGTTACTCTTGTTTTTATTAAGTTTACCTGATTATGACCTTGTTAATATGTGACTGCAAACATCTTCTTCCAGATCATCCAACCAACTGATTCATTTCTAATCATATTAAATTGTAAAGAAATTACAGATCCATCTGATTGGTTGATATCTTTTGATAAAGTTTAATTCAGGTGTGAAAATAATGAATATCTACAGCACATGAGCCCAGAGAGATTTGAGCGAGCACAGGACACAGCCTGAGTGAGAGGAGAGACAGGTTTTAAGTGTTTTCAGACGAGAGCAGCGTATATCTGTGTGTGTAAAGGAAATCTGTGTGAGATTTGTGATCACACATTGTATAATATTAATATAGGCTTTAATTTATTTAATATAGGCTTTAGGACACGATAACAGACGTTTTATACTTGTGCTACAAAACTTTCAGACTCAGTCGCACCAGAGCTATGTTCAAGAAAAGTGAATGTGCAGCTCTTGAATGAGCCACAGTCTCTGATTCTCCTCCGAGGACAAGGAAAAATTAATATTTACAATAACAATAATTACAATTGAAGAGAAATCTCAAATGAGCATGTGATGAAATAGCTTCTCTTCTCTTCCCTGCAAACCATAAAATGAACAATGAACGAATGTTTAACTCTTTCACTGTGAGTTTTATATATTCTTGTGGTCCCAGATTTTTTAGGAGACCCTTATTTCAGAACGTTACCCTTTTACTGTTTCCGTGACGACGCATCAGGCTCGTCACATGACACAACACTGTACGACACACAGATCACTTTTATTTCTATTTCCTTCTTTATTGTAAATATTCACACACTTGCTCATGTCCGTGTCCTGAACTATCTGATATTCAGATTCTCAGATGTGTGTGAATGAGTGTGTTTAGTTTCTAAATGATCTTGATCGTGATCTGTAGCGTTAGATGGGTGCCGTCATGTTTGTTCAGAGATTTACAGCTGGATAAACGTCTCTGTTTCTCCTGAAACACATGTAACAAGTGTCCGGTGAACTGAGAGAAGAACAGCGTCAACTTTACAGTGACTTACACTGTGTGTCTCTGATCAGAATAAAACACATTTGAATGATTGATATTGTTGCTTTCACAGACATCAGTGTGTTTTACAAACTCTAAATGTGTTGTTTTACGAGTATTTATATGTATTTAAATGTCTGATGCCTAAAACAAGAATTATGTGTTCGTTGTGATAATATGACCAGCGCAGTCAGATCAGATCAAAGCTGAAGTGTGTCGTTGTGTTTTTGTTTGTTTGTTTGTTTTTCTGGACTGCTGATGTCATTTCACAAATATAAACAGATTAGGAGAACATTGTTAGCTGAATGTAATGTAAGTCACTTTTGATGAAATTGTAATATTGTTTAGAGACTCAGAAGAAACCGTGAAAAAATTCTGATAAAATGATTCGGCTTCCTGAAATATGACCTGAAGTGAAAACATTGTTTACTCTATTAAATTGTGTGTGTGTGTGTGTGTGTTTTCTAGTGTGGATCACGGAGGAGAGTTCAGGATCACATCAATACTCCACAAATGTAAGTCACACACAGAAACACAGTTTTGTTGTTTGTAGTTGAGTTGTAAATGTGTGTGTTGTAATGTGTGTGTGTTGTGTTCAGACGCCTGTGATCTCACACTGGATCCAAACACAGCAAACACTCGACTCGTTCTGTCTGAGGAGAACAGAAAGGTGACGCGTGTCTCTGAGGATCAGTCGTATCCTGATCATCCCGACAGATTTGATTATTTTGAGCAGGTTGTGTGTTCAGAGAGTCTGACTGGACGCTGTTACTGGGAGACTGAATGGAGCGGAAAAGTTCAGATATCAGTGTGTTATAAAGAAATCCAGAGGAAAGGAAGGAGTGATGACTGTAGGTTTGGACGTAATGATATCTCCTGGATTCTGATCTGCTCTGATCAAGGATTCTCTGCTCTTCACAATGATAACTCCACTGAGATCTCTGTTGATCCAGACTCCTGTAAGAGAGTCGCAGTGTTTCTGGACGAGTCGAGCGGCTCTCTGTCCTTCTACAGCGTCTCTGACACACACACACTCACACACTTACACACATTCACACACACATTCACTCGACCGCTACTCGCTGGATTTAACCTTGGTTATGCAAACTCTTCAGTGTCTCTGTGTCACATTAAACACTGAACACACACACACACTCACACACATTCACACACACACACACACACACACACACACACACTCACACACTTACACACATTCACTCAGCCACTACTCGCTGGATTTTACCTTCATACAACCTCTTCAGTGTCTCTGTGTCACATTAAACATTAAACACACACTCACACACACACACACTCTGATAATTATGTGTCAAATAATATCTCATATTTCCTCTGTTGTGTCGCTGTATTTTCAGGAGTTTATCCAGTTTTAGTTTAATAGAAACATCTAATCAGTCCAGTATTATTGTACATTATTATTAACATGATGATTAATCTCTTTTTCTCTGATGTGAAATATTGTTATTGTGAGGAGAATCTGATTCAGAAGTAAATCTGATTCAAATCCTGGTCTTGTGTGTCTCGTGTTCGATCAGATCAACTCTGTGTCTCTACTTTCTCTCTCTTTCTTCTCTCATATTCATCGACTCATTCTCTACATTTTATTTGACTTTTATTCTCTAAATCTCTCTTTTGTCTAGTAGTTTAATGAGTTTATTTTCAACATATTATGTTCACTATTTCATCAAAATGTAACAAGTTTAAAGTTTTGAGGAGATTTTATGATACTATGCAATATTTGTAAAAAAAAAAAAAATGTATTAGCTGTTCGCCCCATTAAAATTAAACTCTTTTTCCAAGCAAAATCAGTGTTATATATTTTTGTTTAATAATATTTTCTGTTAATTTAGAATTATTACAAGATTTTAAGATGTGTATATATATATATGTGTGTGTGTGTGTGTGTGTGTGTACTTTTTTTTACTTTAGCTATTTTTCCTGTAAAATTCAACTCTTGAGCTCCTTTATTTTTGGGTGACAATTGGTACAAAACATTTTTTTTTTTTTATACAGGAAGTTCAATGTAATTTTTTTTTCAATAATATTTTCTGTTTATTATTTAAAATTTCTAAAAGACACTACGCAATATTTATAAAACTTGTATGAGCTGTTTTTTCTTTATAATAAAACCATTTAATTTCTACATTCTTGGGTCACACTTGAAACAACCTGAATTCACTTTATTTCTTCTTATCATTATTATAATTCTTTTATTTTTTTCCTCAGGAAAATCTAGATCATACATTTTCTGATCCCATAATATTTCTCTGTTAATTATTTAAAATTATTAAACATTTTATGACACTATGCACTATATTTATAAAACTTTTATGATCCATTTTCTCTTTAAAATTAAGCTCTTTAGCTCCTTTATTTTTTGGGTCACACTTGGTACTTAAAATATTTATTTATTTGTTTTAATATTTAGAGTTTTGAGGAGATTTTATGATACTATGCAATATTTGTAAAACATTGTATTAGCTGTTTTTTCCATTAAAATTAAACTCTTGAGCTCCTTCATTTGTGAGTCTCACTTGGTAATTGAAATTTAACTTTTCCCCTCAGGAAAATCATTGTAATGTATTTTTGTTCAATAATATTTTCTCTTTATTATTTAGAATTACTAGAAGATTTTATGACACTACGCAATATTTATAAAACTTGAATGACCTATTTTTCCTTTAAAATGAAACCATTTAATTTCTACATTCTTGGGTCACAATTGAAACAACCTGAATTCACTTTATTTCTTCTTCTTATTATTATTATTTATTTATTTATTTCCTCAGGAAAATCTAGGTCATACATTTTCTGATCCCATAATATTTCTCTGTTAATTATGACACTATGCACTATATTTATAAAACTTTTATGATCCATTTTCTCTTTAAAATTAAGCTCATTAGCTCCTTTATTTTTTGGATCATACTTGGTACTTAAAAAAGGGAAATTAATGTAATGTTTTTGTTCAATAATATATATATATATATATTTTTTTTTTTTTTTTTTTTTTGCTAAATATTTAGAATTGTGAGGGGATTTTATGTTACTCTGCAGTATTTTTACAATATTTATTAGCTGTTTCCCCCATTAAAATTACTCTTTTTCCAAGCAAAATCAGTGTTATATTTTTTGTTTAATAATATTTTCTGTTAATTATTTAGAATTATTACAAGATTTTAAGATATATATATATATATATATATATATATATATATATATATATATATATATATATATATATATACTTTTTTTTTATTTAGCTATTTGTAAAATTCAACTCTTGAGCTCCTTTATTTTTGGGTGACAATTGGTACAAAACATTTTTTTTTACAGGAAGTTCAATGCAATATATTTTTGTTCAATAATATTTTCTGTTTATTATTTCGAATTAGTAAAATAATTTATGGTATAAATATTAATTTATTTGTTTTAATATTTAGAGTTTTGAGGAGATTTTATAATACTGTGCAATATTTGTAAAAATTTTATTAGCTGTTTTTTCCATTAAAATTAAACTCTTGAGCTCCTATAATTTGTGAGTCGCACTTGGTAATTGAAATTTAACTTTTTCCCTCAGGAAAATCATTGTAATGTATTTTTGTTCAATAATATTTTCTGTTTATTATTTAGAATTTCTAAAAGATTTTATGACACTACGCAATATTTAATCTATCTGATAATCTCTTTAATATGAAACACAACAAATCCATAAGAGAAGAATAAAGTGCAGTCATTAAGTTTCCTCAACAGGACATTGTTTAACAAAAAGTTAAATGAAGATAAATAAATAAATATAATGTAGAAAATATTACATCTGTATAATAAACAATTTATACCTGATAGAAAATGACACATTTTTTAGGCTCGTAGTATTCAATGGCTGACTGTAGTCAGTGATTTCATTAATAATGTAAATGTAAACTCATCACATAATGTGATCATATAATACAATCATAAGCTACTAGTCATAAACATAATTATATTAGAATGAAACGCATCCAAACTGAATGAAGGCCTCAATATTTTTGACTCTTACAAGACATGATATCATGAAAGAGAGAAAAAGATAATCTACAGAAAGATGGGATGTTTTAAGAGGGATGATATGAAAGCAATAAGCAAAGAACAAGACTGATAACCTCGATTTATTAACTTATGAACACAAGTGTACCCCGTTTCATGATATGTATTTACAAGTCATTTGTCCACCAGCTGCAGCTTGGACTTTTGACTAATTAACTTGGGAACAGGAGCCCACCGGGCAGAGCTGGAGCCCACCAGGGCGTAGCAAGGGGAGCTGGAGCCCACCAGGCTGGAGCAGATGGGACAGAAGCCCACCAAGGCGGAGCAGGTGGAGCTGGAGCTCACCAGGATGGAGCAGACGGGACAGAAGCCAGGGCAGAGCAAGGGGAGCTGGAGCCCACCAGGACGGAGCGAGGGGACCTGGAGCCCACCAGGACGGAGCAGGTGGAGCTGGAGCCCACCAGGGCGGAGCAGATGGGACATAAGCCCACCAGGGCGGAGCAGGTGGAGCTGGAGCCCACCAGGGCGGAGCAGATGGGACATAAGCCCACCAGGGCGGAGCAGGTGGAGCTGGAGCCCACCAGGGCGGAGCAGATGGGACATAAGCCCACCAGGGCGGAGCAGGTGGAGCTGGAGCCCACCAGGGCGGAGCAGATGGGACATAAGCCCACCAGGGCGGAGCAGGTGGAGCTGGAGCCCACCAGGGCGGAGCAGATGGGACATAAGCCCACCAGGGCGGAGCAGGTGGAGCTGGAGCTCACCAGGGCGGAGCAGATGCGACAGAAGCCCACCAGGGCAGAGCACATGGGACAGAAGCCCTCCAGGGTGGAGCAGGTGGAACTGGAGCCCACCAGGGCGGAGCAGACCGGACAGAAGCCAGGGCGGAGCAAGGGGAGCTGGAGCCCACCAAGGTGGAGCAGATGGGACCGAAGCCAGGGCGGAGAAGAGTACAACGATGGTGGAGTCAATGGCACAGGAGAGCACGTATGGTTAGGTGGGACTGGAACAGAGAACATAAACTGATTAATGGTGGCCTCTTTGGCCGTGATAAGTCAAAGTTCACAGAAGGCTTCCATAGCCATGACAGAAATTAACTAGAGTAGTGACTTGACTTTGTTCACGAAGATCAACGGTGACTTGACTTGACTCATAAAGTGTAACTGTGGTTTTGACTCATGGGGGTTAATGGTGACTTGACCTGACTCTGGACAGTCAGTGGTGACTCGACCTTGATTCTGGAAGGTCAATGGGGAACTGACATGACTCTGGAAGATCAACGGGATCCTGACCTGCGGCCATCTTGTGCAGTGGCTCCGGGCTGGCGGCCATGACAGGATTTGTATGAGAAAAAAGCTGAATGGGGAACTTGAGGCAGGGGAACAAAATTCACATTTAAAAAAGCATTATTTAACCCAATTAATAAATGAAATATTAATGGGGTTATAACAGATGATCATACAGTCATTTCTCAATACTGTAGTGAATTTTAACAACATTTGTATACGTCTAGTTACTCTCAGGTGTCAGCCAAAGCCTGAATTGAATTCTTTGCAGATTGAACCTATTAATAGAAATGAAAAGGAACTTTGTGATAGACTTGTAACATATTGCCAGCTGATGGATGCAATTAATCATTTGAAAAATTCCAAATCACCAGGTACTGATGGTTTGACATCAGAGTTCTATAAATATTCTCAAAGGAATTGGCTCCCTTTCTTTTAGAGGTTTTTGTTGAAAGCATCAAAAAACAGTGTCTTCCACCCACTTTAACACAAGGTTTAATTGTATTGCTTCCCAAACCAAATAAAGACAGACAGTATATTGATAATTGGCGCCCTATTTGTTTATTGAATAATGATTATAAACTGTTGGCCCTAATTTTAGCTAGAAGATTGAAAAAAACTTTAGATTCAGTAATCGATGAAACGCAATCAGGATTCATGAAAAATCGGCACATTACAAATAATATTTTATATTATTTTTTGTTTTTGTTTTTTTATTTTAAACCATTTGATTCTGTAGAACATCATTTTATCCTTGATACTCTAAAGAAATTTGATTTAAGATTATTTTTTTCTGCAGCAATCGAAACCCTTTACAAAAACTGTTCTATGAAGTTATGTAATGGTATTCCCCCTAGATTTTATATTTCCAAAGGAATTAGGCAGGGGTGCCCAGTATCTCGATACCTCTTTTTGTTAGTAAGTCAGCTTCTTTCCTCTCATATTATATCAAGCCCACTGAGAGGTATCACTATTATTGATAGAGAGATAAAAATCACACAATTAGCCGATGACACTACTCTCTTTATTCAAAATGAGAATCAGATATCTGTGGCAACTGATCTAATTGGTGAATTTGGGGTAAACTTAAATTTGGCTAAATGTGAGCTTACGGCCAAAACGGAACTAGCTACTATGGTATTCCTTTAAAGAATTGGGTTCAATATCTTGGAATATTGATAACCAAAGACCAGAAAAGAAGGTGCTTGCTGAATTTTAGTCCTATTATTGAAAAAAAAAACTAAAGAAAAAAAGTTTAATCATTGGCTAATAGAGACCTCTCTTTAAGTTTTAATTACAAAGGCAAAGGGTATTTCTAGACTTATTTATGCAGCAAAGGCTTTACATCTTGATAATAAAAAACTATGTAAAGAAATTGACAAAATATTGACTTAATGAATAAAATACATTACATAAAGAATATTAATATTATTATATGAACTAATGTGAACAAAGAACGCTTCTGTGCGCTGGCGTCCTCCACAAGTTAAGAGATTTTAAACAAACACTGTTAATACACATGCATTTAACCAAATTAAACAATTAATGCTATAAAAGTGTGCACATTGAGAGAAATAAACAGCAGATGTTCATGGTAACAACTTCTTTAACTTGAGCAAATGCTGTTAATACACACATAAATTTGTTAATAAAGTAAATAAAACGAAAACATGCATGTTTTAATGCTATTAAAGAGAAACGATCCACTCGAAAGTCTTTGCTCATCATGACAGGACCTGTATCTGTTAGCTGCTAGGGATGTGCATATCGATCCTGCAGTATCGATATATATCGATACTCAGAAGCTTCTATTTTGGTATCGATATTTTCTGCAAAGTATCGATACTTAATTATATATATATTAAGCAGTGTGGACAGGCTAATCGGGATAGTGTGTTTATGATATAAAAAGAAAAGGTCTCGCAGACGAGGTGGTATGACTTTAACACCGATTGGTCTGCGGCTGCGCGTAGTGCAATGTGCCATTCACCATCACAACACGACTTGCGTGAAAGATTGACAGCAGTACCGCCGCTCCCTATACGCAGAAAACGCAGTCTTCGTAGGGCACCAAATCCCAGAGGGGGCACCATCCCAGTTGCACAAAAAAAAAAAAAAAAACCTGCACCATTCTCCCATCCGCGCTCGCAACCGCTCACACCTGATGTTTGCGGCTGAATGTTCATAATTGATGGATGGACATATGGGTAAAGGACATCACCAATCCGGCGCAGAGAAAAGAAAACTATGAAAAAATGAAGTTGGCTGGACGTTGGACATTCGAGAGTCTCAAATTTAGGGACCGTCTCTAAAGTTACATGCGATATTGGTATACACTTTTCTAACGTCAGTAGCATCTGAGGAGAATGACTTACAGTCATAAAAACAACTGTAACTGTTCATGTAGGTGTCAGCCAGGCCCGTCGTCAAGGGGGGGCATCGGGGGGCAGTGCCCCCCCAAATTACATTTTGTGCCCCCCTAAACGTAACGCACAGAACAATTAACCCAACTTGCATTAGATGTTTGATATTACATGTTATTGATTTAGATCAATGCGATAATGACGTTGTTTTCAGCAGAACTTGGCTCACAGGAACAGTAATCACTACAACGGTAACACTAGAAATGCATAACACATTACCTTCAGAAATGATTCAGACAATTCATTATTCAACGCATTATTACACAGAACATAATTTTAAATATAATTATATTCATAAATGACTGTTAAAACATCCCAAAACAGCACCCAAACCTTGCAAAGACATACCTTATTAATTATTCAAATACAACAGCTAATGGCAAATCTCCAGCAGCAGACCTTTCAATATGTTATTTTTGTGTTAGTAGTTTTATTAATTCAAATTACAATATGCAGTTTGTGTATAAGTATATGTATATATAAATCATGCAGTTCATTTAGTTAAGCATACAGTATTGTATTGTTTATACGCAATTCCTTTGCGCAGCTGAGCTGCGCATTGCATGCGATCTCAGAATAAATTTTTGGCGGTTTTGTACAGAAAAGCTACAGTATATAAGAAAGTGGTTTAAAGATTCGTCGGTGAAAAAGACGACTTTGACCAACACCAACGTGTGTGGAGACGACTTTGGAGCTAATGAGATGGTAGGATTGGAGAATTTGTCTAATGAGACACAAGTTCACAGCGTAGACAGAGCCGCGGGTCTAATTATGAATGGTCCTACTACTAGTGATGACGTGATTGCCGTCGCTCTGGCTGTGACTGGGCCAAAGCTGCAGGCCATTGATGATCTTGGAAATGAAGGACCGAATCAGATCATTTTACCGCGATACCCTGCTCAGTTGTATAATAATAAAAATCGCTCCTTTGTGTCTTCATGGTATTAGACTCGTGACTGGCTTGAATATAGTGTCAAAGCTGATGCAGCATTCTGCTTCCCATGTCGAGTGTTCAATAGTGCGCACGCCGTAGTAGAGACGTTGAGATCATACGTTGAAGTATTTTATTTGAATAATTGAAAAAAACAAGACTATTGTGGTCTATTTTAGTTATAGCCTAATATGGGTTGTTGTTATGGTCTGTCTCAGATCATCAAAAAAAGTGTGCCCCCCTATGAAAATTAAATGCCCCCCCATTTGGTTTGTTCTGGCGACGGCCCTGGTGTCAGCTATAATGCACAAATGTTTGATATTTATTAAAATAAACTAAATCATATGTAAATTGTGCTACTTTTTCACATGGGCTCAAACACAAATTTGAAGCTCAATAGCATTTGAGGAGAAAGACAGTCATAAAACAATTTTAATGTGTTCATTTAGGTGTCAGCTACAGTGCACCCCTTATTCACTTTTAATATAAATAAATTATAAAGCATTTAGGTGAAAACGAGGCCCGTTTATCACTTTCAGGCACATTCCTGTGAAATTTTTTATTTTTATTTTTTTCAGGTTCCCTTATGAAAATTACCCATAGTTTTAACAATAACACCACAAATCATCGTTCTTGTATCCATGGTAACTGCAAATGTATTTATAAATGTATACATACATACACACACACACACACACACACACACACACACACATATATATATATATATATATATATATATATATATATATATATATTTATATATATATATATATATATATATATATATATATATATATATATATTTATATATATATATATATATATATATATTTATATATATATATATATATATATATATTTATATATATATATATATATATATATATATATATATATATATATATATATATATATATTTATATATATATATATATATATATATATATATATATATATATATATATATATATATATATATATATATATATATATATATGTGTGTGTGTGTATGTATATATATATATATATATATATATATATATATATATATATTAAATTAAGATTATTTTGAAAAATCACATACACTTTTATTACAATTATAAGCAGTATCGGTATTGTATCGGTATCGTTAAAATTTTAAGGAAAAGGTATCGCCCATCCCTATTAGCTGCATCTCCGGTCGATGACGTCACTTCCAGGGAGGCATGTTGTACACGCCCCCGTCCCTTGACTCCGCCCCCACGTCAAAACAGTGCCACAAAGAGAGACGTGCAGAAAAATGAAGCGCAAAGGGAAAATGGTATGGCAAGCTCAAACTAGACTGACAAGCAAAATAAAAGCAGCTTTGCAAATAAATTAATAGATATGACCATTGAAAATATGTATTGCAGAATCACTGCTTTCACACTGTTTCATTTATGTTTTGCAATTCTTTATTTTTGAAAAGTGAAAGTGAAAGTGAAGTGACATTCAGCCAAGTATGGTGACCCATACTCAGAATTTGTGCTCTGCATTTAACCCATCCGAAATGCACACACAGAGCAGTGAACACACACACACACACCCGGAGCAGTGGGCAGCCATTTATGCTGCGGCGCCCAGGGAGCAGTTGGGGGTTGGATGCCTTGCTCAAGGGCACCTAAGTCTGGTATTGAAGGTGGAGAGAGAGCTGTTCATGCACTACCCCCACCCACAATTCCGTCCGGCCCGAGACTAGAACTCACAACCCTTCGATTGGGAGTCCAACCCTCTAACCATTAGGCCACTTCCCCGTTTACATAAAGCAAAATTATTTCCTCAATACTTAAATTTTCGTTTGCAAAACTTACTTTTTTTGCGTACATATATGGGATGATTTTGACTCCATGGAGAGCCAGAGTGGGAGGCAGACTGTAAAATAAAGGTTTTTCCCCATCTCACTGCCTCTCGTGAGGTGTAGAATGATGGGTGAATGAGAGAGAGAGAGAGGGGGGGGGGTTGGGGTTGTGGCTGCGCATGCGCAGAGCAGACCGCGTGACTCACGCGCTCGACGGTATTCCCGGAAGTGTGTTCTCGCGCCGTTCCCTCCCATAGACAGTAAAAATTGAGAAGTCAGGGAAGCTTTTTCGAAGCTGTCGCCTCGCAGTCCCCGCAGGTCCACGGTAAGTTTTCACAACACGAACACTGCGAAGATTTCGTGTAACGCGTGCAGACGTTATCCGACAGTCGTATCGCTTGCGGCGACGCCTCCCCCCCCCCCCCCACGGTAGTTTAGCATCTTTTGTAGCTTCGTTAACGTTATCCACGGCAGGCTGACATGAGATAGCCAGTCGATAAGTGTCTTTCCTGTCGGCTCCGCCAGTTTCACCCAGTCCTTTATAAAGATGATCATGAGATGTTTTGAATAGTAAAAATTGATCAGACCGGAGGACATCGGGGGTCCAGGGTTAATTTGATCACCTCTGACCGGCTCGGGTCTGAACTGATCAGCAGGCGCTGTCTGATAGCAGCCTGTGAACATCAGACTTCACCATCATCTCTGAGTCTGGGGTGTAGCCTGTGCTTCATAGAAAGTAAAGTGCTCATGTTGACAGCGTGTTTTCTGATCTGAAATCATCCGACAAACAAGTCGTGTCGCTAAAAGGAACTGTGATCTGATGTGAAACAGCTCATGTGTCAGATGTATCATGTGTATCAGGTCATACACTGAAACACTGTTGTGACTTCAGATCTCGACCTGAGAGGAAAGGGCCGAGCAGTTGTGTCTTCTGCTGTTCACGCAATCCACTGATTCTTCGTGATTTGTGGATTTTATAGATGATCTAACCGAAAGCACATCGTACTTTTTATTATTAAACGTAATGCTGCTGTAAATGATGCTCGGTTAGCAGCATTAGCTTGCTAGCATGAGGAAGTTCCTGGATCAGAGCTGCAAGTTCATCTTGATTTGGGAGTAACAGAATAATTAATGATCTTTCTAGTTTTTTTCCACTAGTTTTTTTCATTAATTCCGGTAGAAAAGAAAGCTGCCTTGATGCAGTTTTATGAGGATATCACGCATCATCATGAATTTCTGTGTAATAAATCCCGGTTAATTTTAATCAGGTTAAATCTAACGTTATCTTAACGGAGAGCGAGGCGAAGAGATTAATGCAGTGTTTGCCTGAGAACAGAGCGAATGTTAGGATATTTACATATTAACAAAAGAAGCCCACTGCTGGGAAAAAGAAAAATCAAGGCTAATTTCCTTCCTGTGTGGTGTGAGGGGCGCGATGTATTTTCTAGTTCCTTCTCTCTGATTCGATTGTGCTACCAGGAGGAGAACTGGCTCATGAATATTAACTACGTAAGCCGACGTTCGCCCTGTGAGTCTATCTGATTGGCTAAATGAGCGAATGAGCGAAGTGGCTTGGCTTACGTATGTTTATTAGGTCACGTGATTGACTGCATCAGGCAGGACGTAATTAATATTCATGAGCTAAGCCTTCTCTCTATCGTGAGTTACTCAGGGCGGTGTCTGCAGTGTTTAAACTCTGTCCCTAAGTGTACCGAGCAGCCAATTGCTTAATTAT
This sequence comes from Carassius gibelio, assembly GCF_023724105.1. NCBI lineage: Eukaryota > Metazoa > Chordata > Actinopteri > Cypriniformes > Cyprinidae > Carassius > Carassius gibelio. The sequence continues at coordinate 131,288 of NC_068392.1, forward strand.
TCTACAATATTTGTTGCAATTGTGAATGTGTAGTTTGCTCAAAGTTCGCTACACATACAGTATTTAAAGTTAAACGGACAAGTTGTCGGTAATATTTGATAGTAACGCACTTGTTGCTTTAATAACAATGTGTTCTCTGTTTTAGTTAGTTAAAAATATGATGTTATCAAAGACTGAGTAGATGTTTAATGGGTGCACCTGTCCAACAACATGTTGTATATTGTCATAAGAGTAAGAGAAGTGTGAATACTGCAGTGATGTGTTTCTTTGCAGCTAAAGAGGGAGGCTGGTGGCTCTGTCCTATATTCTGAACACAATTCAATATTTCAGCTCTATTTGGGGAAACTGAAGGGAAAGCAGGTTGCCAGAGAATTTATGTCAAACATTTTGAGGACATCTGTGCTTTTGTCCAAATTCAGCCTACCTTCCTATAAGAACTTCTGTGTTTTTTGATGAATTTTGATGAAACGGGTGGTGTGTTTAGTGTTTTGTTTGTGTCATTGTCTCAATTGTGTAGTTCAGTCCATTGAATGAATAATAGATCTAGATTTGCTTTATGTAGTCGTTCCGGCTGATACAGCAGCGGTGAGATGGACATCAGTGAGTTGTGATGAGAAGCCACATAAAGGTCAGGTCTGATGGGCCATCACTGATATGAGCGTCTCTGTTATGCTCCCGCGGGTGCTCGTGCCTTTTATTGATCCCAGTCAAGGTAGAAGCTACAGCTGGCCAATAAGAAGTTATTTTAGGGTTTTATTTTTAGCCTTTTAAAGACTTTTTAAGTACAGACAGGCTTAAATCTATTTCTGTGTTTGCCCTGAAAAGGCTTGAAATGTTGCTTTTATTTCTTCAGGCAGAGAAGCATGTCAACAACAACAAAGCATGCTAGCCAAATATATAAAAAATGTTTAACTTTTGGTCTGAAATTGTCAAAAAGAACAATGTTGTTGACTAAATCAGTCATATTTAGTATGGACCTGTATTACAGTGCATTGTACTAAACCGCAACATTTAACCGCATGTCCTTCAGCTGAGTCATTTTAAAGGTCCCGTTTTTCGCGCTTTTTTGAAGCTTTGATTGTGTTTACAGTGTGCAATGTAACATATGTTCATGTTTCACGTGTAAAAAAGCACAGTATTTTTCACATAATTCTCCTATCTGTATACCGCTGTTGTCACTGTCACAAAAACGGGCTGATGTCTTCCTTGTTCTATAAAGTCCCTCCTTCAGAAATACGTAACGAGTTCTGATTGGGCCAGCTGTTCCTGTGTTGTGATTCGACTGCAGCTGAGCGCGTGCTGTCCTCCTGGAAACGAGATTGGACTAGTTTTGAGAAGCAAGTGGGCAGGAGCATGTGCTGGAGATATACTTATAATCACAGGAGCGTTTTTACTGACGAAATGCACCTGAAAATCACATTTGTTTTTTTGCACAGCCCTAACATCTAGTTAACAAAGCTAAACAGCGTTAAACGCACCAACTTAAATAATAAAATACACTTTCCGGTTGTGGTCCATAAACAACGCCTTCTCCAGACAAAGAGGGAACTGCTCCATCTTTCAAGAATAATCTTTGTGCGAATCCGGCATTAAACTGATTGAGATTGAGGAAGCTGTCCTGAGCAAAATGTGCTGCGCATAGTTTTACTTGTGGATTATAATTTTCGGGATCCGAGTTAAACATAAATTGTAACCATTAATCTCCAAGTACAGCGTCCCTGGGAAGCCCAAACAAAAATGATTGGACTCCGAGATGAAAATGACAGCGTTTCGACGACATGGAGATAAACACAAACGCAGC
>NC_068392.1:133588-152222 GCF_023724105.1 Carassius gibelio
AGAAGTCTTTGGTAACCAAAGCTATTTAGTTAATAATGCTCCTCAAAAAAAAATAAAATAAAAAAAATTAATAATAATATGTATCTATATCTATCTATCTATCTATCTATCTATCTATCTATCTATCTATCTATCTATCTATATATATATATATATATATATATATGTATATACATATGTCATTTTGTAGTTTGAAAAGTCTAAATTCGGTATTCGAAATAGTATACTGGAGTACTACTACTTTTGCCATATAAAGATAAGACTGTTTTGGTCATAATATCCAGTGTTTTAATGAATGGTTTGAGTGAGTGAAAGAATCGATTTTTGGCTCGCTGGTGGCATAACAAAGACAGTCACTTTTCTGCATCTACTGGCATAACAATCTAACCTACAGAAAGGATGACTGAATGAAATAGTGAACAAATATTTTAGGTTGATCCAAATCCTATTCTTCAAGGCGCCACATTGTGTTAAGTAGCCTGCTTCAAATAATGACAACAATACACATTTTCAGCTTTATAGCTTTATTAAAAAGTGCAGTATATGTTGTGTTAGAACCAACAGGCATATTTTTTCCCAATTACAACGAGAATTCACAGTAAACCTGTCAGAAGGTATGTAAGTTGCTAATGATGTAAGAGCTTGAATGTCACATGTTTTAAATCCCAATGGCTCACAGTCCTTTACAATGCACACTCATTATTGCATAATCTCTAATACTGTCAATGTCAAAATTTCAAAAGTATATATTAAAATATAACAAACATATCTTCATTCATGCTTCATACCATTATTACCTCTGGCCTGCACACATCAAAAAACAATTGCATCACTCCTCCAAGTACATTTCCACATATACCTTAAGGTGAATATAACAACATTTTTTAAACTAAATACCTTTCTAAACATCTTTACATGTTGCTCTTCAATCTGCTATACAAGTGTTATTACAGGACATTTTTTTTTAAAAAGTGGCTAATAATTACAAGAATACAGCCACACACTAACTGGTGTGATCCAAATCAGTTATTGGACTCTTTGTAAGTTGTGTGATGGCATGAAGTCCTTGGTATAGAAAGTGTTTAATTCACTGGAATGAAAACCAGATGATTGTTTCCTGGACCGGTTCTTTTCCAGTGGACACTGATCTAAATGGCTCAGATGAAGCTAGCTTGCTGGCATGCATCATCAAATACTCAGCTGACAATGCTGGCTAACTGGAAGGCAGTAATGTTTTATGAATACTATCTATGTGTGTTTGTGCTGTAGGGCCTGTTATGTACTGCTGTAAGCTGCGTAGTCAATCACAGGCATTCATTAAGTCACTCTGAAATCCACTGCCTTAATAAATGGTGATAAATGGAATTTTTTGCATACTAAATTTAGCTTAACTTTTACTAATTTTACCGCACTTTAAGTATACTAAATATTAATATTAATTTGGGTCAGTTTGTTTCAACTATTGTAGGCTATACCTGCTGTAATATATAATTAGGGGTACTCTACTCTTATCATAATTAAATATACTGTAGTGTGTAAGTGTGTGGTTGACTATCTCATCTGAATGAGAATCATTGTATATAACTGAATATTAATCCACAGTTCAAATACCTCCTTAGTGTATGTAGACTGAGGATATTATAGAATTGCAATTTATTGATGGCCGTTTCTAATACTGTAAAGTTGGCACACAATCGTGCTAATAGTGGCTCCAGTGACATGGCTTTGCTGGTTATGGTGTGCCCATCAGTAGGTAGAATGTAAGAGCAACGATGAGGAGGAGGCAAAAGGGAGAAGAGAATGTCTGATAGGCTGTGGCAGGCATGAAAATGTCCTCATATTTATAGATGCTAATCATGCGATCTGACACCGGTGGGGAGTCAATGTCATGCCTTGTGATGGAACCTGAGAAGAAAAACAGAACAAAATGAAATTGTTGCACTGCTCGGCTGCACTATTACGCAGCAATATGGTTGTTGTTAGGATGACAAAAAAGCAGGCATGGTTTACTGTTCACAGAAGCAGATTGTGAATTCCAGCAATTAAAGAGAGAAAGAGAAAATGGTAGGTGAAAATAATTAATATTAGTCAACTTTTTTACGATAGAAATGTTAAATGACCGACAGCTATTCAGAGATTCAGTATTAAATCTATTTTATTAAGAAAAGTCGCGGGGCAGCATTGACACATTTCTGTGCTCCTGGTCCCCCCGAATGTTCAAGACTTGGCTATGGCCTTGGATGTAGATTTGGAGAAATGTTTTATTACATAATTTCTTACAGCATTACATTAACTTACTCACCAGTGGATCCTCTGCAGTGAATGGGTGCCATCAGTTCAAACAGCTGACAAAAACATCCCAATAATCCACACGACTCCAGTCCATCAATTAACGTCTTGTGAAGTGAAAGCTGCGTGTTTGTAAGTAACATATCCATCAAGCCATTTTAACTTTAAACCATCACTTCTGGCCAAAATACCAGTCTATAATCAGTAATAACACTTCCTCTAGTGAGAAAAAGTCTATCCTCTGTTGTCCTCTTACATCAAAAACCTACCAACAGAAACAGTTTTCCATAATTTATTTATATTTTGCCTGTAAACTGTGAATATTTTATCAGCTGTTTAGATTCTCATCCTGATGACACCTGTCACTGGATCCACTGGAACTATTCTTTTAAAATGAGGCTCAATTTCTTTACCTTGTATGGCAGGTCCCCAAGCAAACAGATAGTACCAGCTCAGGTGCAGGTCCACCAGCGTCTCCTCCCGCGACACGTGAAGAGGCCGTTTGAAGCGGCACGTGACGCGGTTGTTTTCAAAGATGCCCTCCTCGTCCCGCGCCGGGTTGCGCTTGATCTCTTTGGCCCACTGGCCCACGTTGTAGAAATGATGGATCCGTACACGTCCATTATCGTCATGAACGCAGCCCATGACATCATCACCTCCCTGTGACAACAATATTATTGTGTGTTTCTTAAAAGGTCTGAAAGCATTCACACCTTATAAATGCAATCCCTCTCTCTCTCTCTACCATTTTTTTGTCAGAGGAGAAACCGACAGCAACCCATCCATCGGTGTCTGCACTCATCTCAAATTCCACATCTGTGCCAATGCGCCTGAAACTCAGGAAGTATTCACAGGTCTCTGCGTCACAGCCTGGTTTGCCATATCTGCAGCAACAGAAAGGTTGAGAGAAAGACAAAGTGAGTCACACAACAAATCTGGACAGTTTATTCATTCATTCACATTCATGTCAATCCAAACCTGACTTTCTCTGCAAAACATTTTGAAAAAATTGATTTTCATTTTATATTTATTTCTACCTACAATGATGTAAATTTTGACATTTGATGACTTTTGTTTGTTTGGGTGAACTATCCCTTTAAGAATAACAATCAAAACATACATTCAAACATCCTACTACATGATGTGCATATGTATATTTCATGCTCCAGAAGATTTGCTTGAGCTAGAATTTCACTTAACAACAATGAGTAGCAGCTTGACTACTCAGATTGAAATCAATCACACTTGAGTGTACTGGATAGCATGGCAGACTGCAGTTTGATTGCAATACACAGCTTGACATTGGCACTATTGTTTATAGACTAATTTTAACCTTTATTCCATCTGCTCACCTGATGCATCCTTTGGTTATTCCACAGTCACTAACTTTGATGCGGGCAAACGGGTCTACAGGGGGTGCAGTTGGGAAGGGGTAACCTTTATGAGACATTAGACACAAAACATTAATGAACTGGTTTCAGCAAGTCCTACTACAAAAATAACCATTTAATGTATGATGTATTTGTATGCTAATACATTGCAATGTGGGAGTCACAATGACTTGCTGGTTATGGTGTGGTTAAACGTCAGTTTCTTAACCTTAGCTTCGGGTAAAGTTTGCGCAATGTAGCGTGTTGTGTAACATTCTTTTATCACACACATACACACACACACATACAAAGGTTTGAGAAAAAAAAGATCCCTTTATGACCCACAAAGGCCACCTAGCGTCTTTAAAATCTTAAATCTTTAAAATCACTAAAATCTTTGAAATGTTACTTTTTACCAGCCCCAAACCTTTGAACGGTAGCGTATGTTGCATTGTTTTGAACATTATACATATACTGAACACATTTATGCTTTTGAACACTGTACCATCAAGTATGTAACAACAGTGTTCAAAAGCATAACTGTATTCAATATCATGTATAATGTACGTGTTGTAGGTACAGCAAGGTAAATAGCTGTACCTACAGCACTGGTCTAGTCATGTGGCAATAATTGTTTCTGTTTTATTATATTAGATTTGATGTGTTGTGATTTAATGAACCACTGTCTGGGTATCTGCAGTTTATCAAAAAAGTATATTACAAAATACGGGGTTGGGAAAGCCTGCGGGTTACTGAATACAAGTCTAGTGCTGACCAAGGTGCTGATGTTGTACCATACGTTTGTATCAGCGAATCAAAAACAATCTCTTGTAAAAAAAAAAAAAAAAGATACGATATATATATATATATATATATATATATATATATATATATATATATATATGTGTGTGTGTGTGTGTGTGTGTATATATATATATATATATATATATATATATATATATATATATATTTATATATAATTATCAATAAAAGACAATATTATTAACCTATGTAATAGGCCTGTGGTGAGGAATGGCATCAGAGGGTGACCATTCACTACATAGTGCTTTTATGAATTGCACTCACATAGCCTACTGAGAAACAACACAACATGCATTCAAGGCTTCAGATTAAGCGTTACGGTCCATCATACCTTCGTCTGAGAGGTATCTGGATTCGAGAAACTCGGAGGCGAATGTGCTGTAAGAATCTTTATGGGGTTCTTCATGGCCCGGTTCTCCGTGCTCTCCATGGCCGGCCCGCAGTACATTATCATCGGTAGGGCTGGCAGAAACCACCAGCCACCACGTCACATCCAGCAGCACAGAGATCTGCAGCAGCTGATGCAAAAGAAACATGACTGGATGCTCGACCTAAAGACTCGATAATGGTTATCGTATACGCGAAGAGACTCGGGTCTGGTTTACATTTCGCATTCCAGTACTTATCCTTAGACTGATAAAATTAATAAAATGTAGCTAATTAGATCGCTTTGATGGTAAAGCGTTTCTGTCGGTCCGCGGAGGAGGGGGTGCTGAGAGTCGCCAGGATCGGGTGCCGTTAATAAAAAGGGCTAAACCAATCCGCTTATGGTGAGATTTGTAACCGATAGTGATGTTGTTTGATAACGACACGGCGCTTAGTCATAATATCAATCGTATACAGTATTCAGCTATAGCGTAAATAAAATATTACCGAGTTAATGTATATTTCAGAATTTATTTACCGTCGTACAGTAATTTAACACGTTATGTCTCCCCTCTCCGGTCGTGTTTTCTTCTCTCCTCGCCAGTTTTGCTTTCAACAGCATCGCACTACGTGTGGAAATGAAGCGCAGTCAGATACTGTAGACGTTTAAAGGGCAAAGAATGTAAAACTGCTGCAGCAAAAAATGCTATTTGGTTAAATACAAAAAGTTATAAACTAGTAAACATCACATTTTAGATTTCAGTTCGGCTATGTTGTAGCGTAGGCTTTGTTGTTTAGTTAATTTGTATAGGATTTTTAGTTGTGTGTGTGTGTCTGTGTGGTTAACAATTTTGGTTGTTTTTATTTTAATGCTCAATTACTGCAGAGCCCATTTAAATGAATTAAACGTCATTATGTGGCCTTTCATTGTACCATCAGATGTATTATTATACATTTTACAGTAACAAATGTTGTAATAGGTCAGAGGTTCTATAAAATGTAATTACAAAAAGGCCTAAAAGTAGGCTAAAATCAATATTAAATACACAGTCCTTTAATCTTCTTGGAACATTGTGACTTAACTTATTATATAGTAAAATTCTGGTAACTTATTCTGTACAATGTAAGTTCTTAATTAGAGATGCAAAAGCAGATTTTTGAAGTTCTCCTTTTTCAACCAAAAGCTTTTGTCTATTTCACAATGGCAAGGGAGGGTGTCCAAACTTGATCCTGGAGGGCCACTGTCCTGCAGAGTTCAGCTCAAGATTGCCTCGACACACATGCCTGAAAGCTTCTATTACGCTTAGTAAGACCTTAATTATCTGATTCGGGCGTGTTTAATTTGGGCTGGAGCTCAACTCTGCAGGACAGTGGCCCTCAAAGACCTAATTTGGACACCCCTGCACAATGGCAGTAGGGTGAATGTAAACCTCTCATCAACCACAAGATGGCAGTGTTTAATTTCTAAACAAAAAGAAGACGTTGCGAAGAAATATCATGTGGCAATATTGTATCATGAATCTACAGCTTTTTAAGTTTGTAGCATTTTGGGAAACTATGATGTTTATACAGAATATTGAAATTCACTATGGTGTACATTTCAATTGTGATTTTAAATGGTATACTATTATATATAATTTTTATATTTTTGTTACAGTGCACTAATCATTCTGAGATTAAGAGTCAATTTTGGTCACACTGAAACAGCTTTGCTTGTATTTCCCATATCATTTGCACCACTCATTCCTCCTCCTGTTTAACAAGCCCTACTGTAAGACGTCATTCACAGTTTTAAGGGACGACCTTTTCTAGCCAAAATCTACTATGTTGGAATGTGATTCAAGAACAAGAACATAAGAGACCATCAGCATATCCTTGAAAGGCTGAAAATAAATAATACTGGAGAGAGAGAGAGAGAGAGAGAGAGAGAGAGAGAGAGAGAGAGAGAGAGAGATCTCACTATCCAAAAGACCTTAGATAAAATCACTGCACTCTTAGGTTCTTTACTGGTATCAAGGGTTCCATGAGGAAACTCTAAAATCCATGGAACCTTTCCATTCCACAAAAGGTTCTTTATAGTGGGAAAAGGTTCTTTTGGTATATCCATTTCTCACATTCATATCGTGTAGTTACAGATGCCAAGTGGCACTATAGCCACAATGTACAGCTTAAAATTCACCCCTCCAAGGGGTCCACTTAAATGCTGGCACCCCTGAATCAGTCTCTCCTCTCTTCTCAGGATATGGAAAATTACCCGCTGCTTAGCAGGACTATTAAAGTCTACCTAAAACGACATAAACTTTAGCCCTATCCCATCTGCACACACATATATAGACATGCTCTCATACACACACACACACACACACACACACACACTGTGTCATGCAGTTATAAGACACTGTCCTCCACCATTGGGCATGCCACCATCCCCCTCCTGCCATCACACAGGCATGATCACTCTGTGTCTAATAGCCTTACTCAATTACGGCCACAGTGCTAGAGGAGAAAGGATGATGAGATCCCCTAACATGTTAATGAAGAACCTACGGCATACCTGCCTTATCTTAATAACCTAAAACACACACACACACATACACTCTCACACTCACACACACAGAGCAATCCGCCAAATGTCAATTGTGTGTCTCCTGGGTATGTGTGTGAGTGTGTGATTGACACAGAGACAATGGCCGGAGGTCCCATTCATAAAGGGGAAAGGAAGGGAGAAAATCCAAGGTTAGATAGAGACAAGTATTCTAATGTTACAATGGAACCTGCCTGACATGTTCAAGAAAGTTTATTTTTAAGGCATGTTTTGCATTTGAACATACACAAACAAAATTTAAACATGCAGTGGTGATATCAAATGAAGTCTTTGATTTTCACTTGTTAATTAACATACTAAAAGGCATATTAACAATATTAACAGTAAAAAAATTGCAAGGTTTAAATTTGAATTAATTTATGTAATTATTCAATGTAAATGTCTTCATTGAACTAAAATGTCAAGCTGTCAACTTAAAATTTGAAACCATCATTAAAGATTAAATATTTAAGTTGAAATCAAAAATAATTCTATGCAGCATGTTCCCTTAATTTAAACAGTTTTACATTTTATATTATGTGCACTTTAAAAATATACTAGGGCCGGGACTTTAACTTCTTTTTGCACCGCGGAACGTTTCTCACTGGATGAGTTTCAGCGGACCGATTATATTATTATTATTATTACTCTTTATTTCAGACTCATGGTCCATATGAAAAGAAGAAAGAATGAAGAGGAAAATACACACAGAGAATTTAAAAGACATACAAGCTTGCATTCCAATGCTTCCGCAAGCTGGAAAAATACCTTGTATCACTTAATGTAACATCATTTAAGACCATTATGATACCATTTTTTGAATCATTCAGCCGACATATGAAATTATACATACACTTCCTTAAGACAGCATGCAAAGTAGGTACATTATTAGATACAAACAATTGGCTTGCACTTGTCCACCTTGGATGTTTAAGCAAAATTCTTAGCGCATCATTAAATGCCACCTGGAGTTTTTGCATTTTAGCTTTAGCATACCTACACCATAAGTGAGCTGTATAAAAAGATGTACAGAATGCCCTAAATAGAGCTATTTTAACAGCATCAGTACACATATAAAATTTACGAGTCAGCATATTAGCTTGCCCATATAACCTACAGCACTGGCGCTGCACATCATCTTCATCATTTAAATCATTTCTAATGATGTGATCCAAGTATTTCACTTTATTTACCACATTCAATACTTGGTCATTGTGGCAGGGGGGGCGTGGTTTAGCGAAGTCTGCAGCGGGAGAGAGGATCAGGAGACGAGCGGTAAGTGAGTGGTTTGGGCAGAAATTATTATCACCTGTTTCTTGTTCTAGTAATTGGCGTGGAGAGGGTATAAAACGCCAGGGGAGACGGAAGCAAGAGAGAGAGAGTCGGACTGCTGGCGGAAGCCGAGACCGGAAACCGGAAGCCGGAAAGCGAAAGCTCCGAGTGAACGTAGCAAAATAGAAGTCACCATATGGTGTTAGAAAACCTTTGTTTTATTTTCATTAATAAATTGACGTCAGCAGTCCAGCCGACCCCTTGTCCTCTTCCTTACCCACACGAACTCACAACACTGGTGCCGAAGCCCGGGAAGGAAGACGGACCGACGCCGCCGCCATGCAAAGCCCGTCCTCCACGCCGCTTGCGGACATCATCTCTTCCCTCGCGGTCCTCCACCGCGAGCAACACCAGGCGCTGCTGGATCTGAGGACCGATCAGGAGCGACGGTTCCAGGCCATTGTCCAGGCCCAGCAGGAGGACCGCGAGAGGTTCCGGGGCTGGTTCGATCGGGAGGTTCGCGCTGAGGCCGCCGGGCCGCCCGCCATGCACCTGCCACTGCACAAGATGGGGGCCCAGGATGATCCGGAGGCCTTCCTGGAACTTTTTGAGAAGGCAGCCGAGGCCTGCGGGTGGCCCCGGGAGCAGTGGCCGGTGCGCCTCATTCCCCTGCTCTCCGGCGAGGCCCAGGTGGCCGCACAACAACTTCCAGTGGCGAACCTCCTGGTCTTCGACGACCTGAAGAGGGCCATCCTTCAGCGGGTCGGCCGATCGCCCGAACAACACAGACAACGCTTCCGCTCCCTGGACTTGGGCGAGGCCGGCCGACCCTTTGCGTTGGCCCAACAGCTCCGGGACTCCTGCCGCAAGTGGCTACTGGCCGAGGGAAGCGACGTGGAGCGAGTCGTCGATCTGGTGGTGCTGGAGCAGTTCATCACTCGGCTCCCCAAGAAGACGGCCGAGTGGGTCCAGTGCCACCGCCCCGCGTCGCTGGAATCGGCCATCCACCTGGCGGAGGACCACATGGTGGCGTGCCCAGGGGTCGGCACACCCCCACCTACTAACTCTCTCTCCCCTTCTCTCTCTCCCCCTTCTCTCTCTCGCCCTGTCCCTCTCCCTAGGTCCCGTCCACCTGGCCCTCCTCGTGTCCCGCCCCGGGGGCGGAGCGGGACGGACCAAGGCCGTTTCGCGAATACAAGGGCCCCGCCCAGGGGGGCGGGCCTCGGCGCTGCGGGAGGGGACAGTACTTCCGTCTCTCCGCTCTCTCCACGCCAATTCCCCTCTCCACTCCCTGCCATTGGGGCGGCGGGTAGGTCTGGGCTGGCCTGTTGGCGTTGCGGGGACCCGGAGCATTTCGTGGACACGTGTCCTGTGATGGAGGTGGAGATGATGGTCCGGGTCCCGGACGACCCACGGGCCACCCCCGGTCAGGCTGGCGAGTACCAAATACCCGTGAGTATCAAGGGGGGTACATATCCGGCCTTGGTGGATTCAGGATGTAACCAAACCTCGATCCATCAAAGCCTGGTTCAACCGGGGGCGTTGGATACAAGCCGCGTGGTTAAGGTGCGGTGTGTACACGGGGATGTGGTGGAATATCCGGTCGTCCCAATTTGGATTCAATTTCGGGGACAAAAACATAGTGTGGAGGTGGCGGTTAGTCCCCACCTCCGGCATCCAGTAATTTTGGGGACGAACTGGCCCGCGTTTACGGTTTTATTGGGGTCGTTATGTGCGGATGCCTCTTGGGGAAATAAGGCACGGAAGGAGACCGCGCGGGTGCAGGTGGGGGAAACTGAGCCAGGACCGCTGGGGCCGGCTTCAGGGGAACCGAGCGGAATCGGGAGACTAACTCTCTCGGAGCACGATGACTTTCCCCTGGAGCAGTCTCAGGATGAGACGCTAAAACATGCGTTCCAACAGGTCCGCACCATCGATGGCCAGCCTCTCCGACCGGCCCTTCCGCTCTCCTATCCCTATTTTGCCATCTTAAAAGACCGGTTGTATCGAGTGACCCAAGACGCTCAGACAAAAGTAAATACAACCCAGTTGTTAGTTCCAAAGAGCCGCAGGGAAATGCTTTTCCATGCGGCTCATTCTAATCCTATGGCGGGCCATTTGGGACAGGCAGCCACACTAAATCGCCTCATGACCCGATTCTTCTGGCCGGGCATTCATGACAACGTGCGCAGGTGGTGCGCGTCTTGTCCGGAATGTCAGTTGGTGAACCCACCGGCCGCCCCAAAAGCGCCGTTGCGCCCTCTCCCATTAATGCAGGCCCCCTTCGAAAGAATTGGTATGGACCTCATCGGGCCATTAGAGCGATCGGCACGAGGACATCGCTTTGCATTAGTCATAGTTGATTATGCAACACGATATCCTGAAGCAGTGGCCCTCCGCAACATTTCCGCTAAAAGTGTTGCGGATGCCCTGTTTCGTCTTATCTCCCGGGTGGGGGTTCCGAAAGAAATCCTTACTGATCAAGGCACGGCGTTTATGTCACGTACGCTACGCGAACTATACGGATTGTTGGGCATTAAGTCGATTCGAACGAGCGTCTATCACCCACAAACGGACGGCCTGGTCGAACGATTTAATCGCACTCTTAAATCCATGATCCGTAAGTTCGTTCAGGAAGACGCCAAAAATTGGGATCGGTGGCTAGAGCCCTTGTTATTCGCTGTGCGAGAAGTCCCACAAGCCTCCACGGGGTTTTCCCCCTTCGAGCTTCTCTATGGACGCCAGCCCCGGGGGGTGCTTGACGTTCTGAGAGAAACTTGGGAGGAGGGACCATCTCAGGGCAAAAACGAAATTCAATACGTACTGGACTTGAGAACAAAACTCCACACATTGGGGCGGCTATCAAGGGAGAATTTGTTAAAAGCCCAGGACCGCCAGAGTCGGCTGTATAACAGGGGAACTAGGTTACGCAAATTTGCACCGGGAGAGAAAGTACTTGTATTACTCCCAACGTCGAGCTCCAAATTATTGGCTAAGTGGCAGGGGCCGTTTGAGGTCGCACGCCAAGTCGGGGATCTCGATTATGAGGTAATACGGTCCGATAGGAACGGGTCGCATCAGGTTTACCATCTCAATCTCCTTAAAAAATGGAATGAGGCGGAATCAGTGATGTTGGCAACGGTGATTGGGGGGGAGGATGATCTCGGGCCAGAGGCGAATCTCAAACCACAATCCCTCGCCCTGGCTCCAGGTGGAGATCACCTCTCGCCATGCCAACTCACTGATTTAACGAAGTTACAGGCAGATTTTGCCGATGTCTTTTCGCCCCTACCGGGCCGTACTAACCTCATTCAGCACCATATCGAGACCGAGCCGGGCGTGGTAGTTCGCAGCCGGCCGTATCGCTTACCTGAGCACAAGAAAAAAGTAGTTCAGGCTGAATTAGGCGCTATGCTTGACATGGGGGTAATAGAAGAGTCCAACAGTAACTGGGCGAGCCCGATAGTTTTAGTTCCGAAAACGGACGGCTCAGTCCGGTTCTGTGTGGATTATCGCAAGGTGAATGCTGTGTCGAAGTTCGACGCGTATCCAATGCCGCGGGTTGACGAGTTGCTTGATCGGTTAGGCACGGCTCGCTTTTATTCGACATTGGACTTGACGAAGGGTTATTGGCAGATCCCCTTGTCTCCATTATCCCGAGAAAAAACAGCTTTCACAACGCCGTTTGGTTTACACCAATTTGTTACCCTTCCCTTTGGCTTGTTCGGGGCGCCTGCAACCTTTCAGCGCCTCATGGATAGAATCTTGCGGCCCCATGCGGCATATGCGGCTGCCTACCTGGATGATATCATTATATTCAGTAATGATTGGCAGCGGCATATGCAGCATCTGAGGGCTGTTCTGAGGTCGCTGAGAGGAGCGGGCCTCACGGCCAACCCAAAGAAGTGTGCGATTGGGCGAGTGGAAGTAAGGTATCTGGGCTTCCACTTGGGGCATGGACAGGTGCGTCCCCAAATTGATAAGACAGCCGCTATTGCGACCTGCCCACGTCCCAAGACCAAAAAGGAGGTGAGGCAGTTCTTGGGGCTGGCGGGATATTACAGGCGGTTTATTCCCAATTATTCGGACCTCACCAGCCCCTTGACTGACCTCACTAAAAAGGAGGTGCCAGATACGGTCCAGTGGACGGAGCCGTGTCAACAGGCTTTTACCCAGGTCAAGGCTGCTCTATGTGGCGGGCCGTTATTACACTCTCCTGACTTTTCTCTCCCTTTTCTGTTGCAGACAGACGCGTCGGACAGGGGGCTGGGGGCGGTCCTGTCCCAGGAGATAGAGGGGGAGGAACGGCCGGTGCTGTACATTAGCCGCAAGCTCTCAAAGAGAGAGGCTAAGTACAGCACCATTGAAAAAGAGTGCCTGGCCATCAGGTGGGCCGTCCTCACCCTCCGCTATTATCTCCTGGGACGGGAGTTCACCCTCTGTTCGGACCACGCTCCGCTGCAGTGGCTCCACCGCATGAAGGATACCAACGCGCGGATCACTCGTTGGTATCTAGCTCTTCAGCCTTTTAAATTCAAGGTGGTCCACAGGCCGGGTGTTCAGATGGCGGTGGCTGACTTCCTCTCCAGAAATGGGGGGGGGGGGGGGGCTGCAGGCCGGACGGCTCCCCGGCCTGAGTCGGGCGGTGGGGGTATGTGGCAGGGGGGGCGTGGTTTAGCGAAGTCTGCAGCGGGAGAGAGGATCAGGAGACGAGCGGTAAGTGAGTGGTTTGGGCAGAAATTATTATCACCTGTTTCTTGTTCTAGTAATTGGCGTGGAGAGGGTATAAAACGCCAGGGGAGACGGAAGCAAGAGAGAGAGAGTCGGACTGCTGGCGGAAGCCGAGACCGGAAACCGGAAGCCGGAAAGCGAAAGCTCCGAGTGAACGTAGCAAAATAGAAGTCACCATATGGTGTTAGAAAACCTTTGTTTTATTTTCATTAATAAATTGACGTCAGCAGTCCAGCCGACCCCTTGTCCTCTTCCTTACCCACACGAACTCACAACAGTCATCTATATAAAAAGAAGGAAAATTTTGCTTAAGGTCCTCTTTGGTTTTAACAATCATAATCACACTCTTTTTAACATTAAATTTTATATCATGCTGCACACCATAACTTGAACATACTCGAAGCAGCTTTTGTAATCCTGCGCTACAAGGAGACATAATAACCAGATCATCAGCATACATCAAATGGTTAATGAGACTATCACCTATTAAACATCCAGTCTTACAATTATTCAACTCCACAGAAAGACCATCCATGTACAGGTTAAAAAGAAGAGGTGACAATATCCCCCCTTGCCGAACCCCATTCGTCATAAAAAACGGTTCCGATACGTTCTTACCCCATTGAACTTTTAAGGTTTGATGTATATACCAAAAATATAATATTCTTATCAAGTATGGGGGAACCCCTCTTTCTTGCAATTTTAAAAATAACTTAGTATGATTAATTCGATCAAACGCCTTAGATGCATCTAAAAAGCACAAAAAAACAGTTGAATTATGTAGATTATACTTACTAACTACTTCCTTTAATGAATATATGCATAAATCAGTGCCATGCTTACTTTTAAAACCAAACTGATTATCCGTGGTTGTTAGATACTCTTTAAGCCTATCCATAAGGATTCGCTCAAATACTTTAGAAATCACACTTGCCAGTGCAATTGGCCTATAGTTTTCTGTACCAGTTATTTTACCTGTTTTATCTTTAATTACCGGTACCAGTAAAACTGACACCATGGAATCAGGTAACACACCATGGACTAAAAATCCTGTAAAGCATAAAGCAAGTAACACTGAGATCCTTGGACTAGCATGCTTCAAATGTTCAGAAGTTATGCGATCTGTACCACAAGCTTTATTCTCAGCCAGTTTCTCAATTGCGTACTTGACCTCATCAATTGTAACTATCATACCTTCATCATTCGCCACATGACCAACTTTAAATTCCTTCCTCTCAACACAATTAAAAATATCTCCATAATATTTTCTCCATAAATTAACAATATTCCCCGCCCCAACATATACTGAAGCACCAACATCACTGCAGCACATCGAGCCTCAAGTATCACCTCAACGCAAAACATATAGCAGCTAGCGTAGACTTTATACTTTATGTTGAACTATGTATTATTTTGTTGGTGCAACAGTTTATGTTGAACTCTTTATTGTTTTGGCCAAGGTTATTGAGAGTTGGAATTAGTATGTTATGGCCTCTGAAGCAACAGAGAGATGTTTTCTAATAGTCAGTGTTTCCAATGTTCTGAATGTAATTGACAGTATTGTGTTTTACTTAAAAAACACTTTACAGAAGGTTCCAGCACCTATAAGCTTCCTGAATTTCTGAAATGTACTATTTCTAAATTGTTTCTAAATATGCTATTGCTACACTTCATGGCAAAAATTGCACTGGTCTGCTAGACTTGGTTGAACAAAAATAAACAATATTTTGTTGCTTAAGCTTATGTATTCAGTCATTATTCAATGGTATACTATAAATCCATGTGAAAAAAAATTACTTCTCACTGTTCTCAGGTCAAATATTTATATGCGATTAAAATGCGATTAATTTCGATTAATTAATCACAAAGCCTCTAATTAATTAGATTAATTTTTTTAATCGAGTCCCGGCCCTAAAATATACATTAAAAAGTCTTGCTGTCTTAAAGTCAAGATGCAACATTATTATCTTTTTTATTCTGTTCTGTGATGTACATCCAGTTGAACCAGATTATCACAAAGGACAAAACTTGACTTGTTTTATTTAGACTTTGTTCTGTTCATCAGTTGCTAACTGGTTGGAGACAAATCTGAATGCATGTTTTAATAAAGTAAAAATGTCATAAATAACATGAGCACTCTGGACAGCATACATGACCAGACAGAAGTACATTTTAAATGTTAAAAATAAAGATAATAAAACCTAGAAGAGTAAAACAAAGTAACCATAATTACATAGAGGTAGGCTATAGGTTTCTGTGTACAGTAAAAAAAAAAAAAAAAAAAAAAAAAACATTCCATCAACCCAAATCATTTGCTGTGCTTATATTTCATTTGAAAAGCTACATAGACTTGCATTATATGACCCTCAAATTTGCACATTCTTCAGAGTAGCAAACAAACAAAAACGTCAACAAATTATCATTGAGTGTGTCTTCAACTCCTAACAGTGTTTGTGTACTCAGGGAAAGATGCACAATAACCAGCTTCGCATCCCACCATGTGTGATCGCCTGGCCTGGTCAGCCATATTAAACCAGGCCACAGTTTCAACTTGAGGGCTTGCTTTTATTTCCATATTACGCATATTTTACAGATACTATTTGAGTGCAAGCACACACCCAGAAACACTTCACGGTTATTGACAGAAAGAAAAAGGGCCCTATTATTCCTGAGAGATCTTGTGTGAGGCTTCATTTTAACTTGTCAACAGTCCTTACATACTGTCAGCAGAGCAAGCACTGTTGACATTCTCATCACTCTTCCCCTCGCTTTGAGTCTAGCACACCGAACAGACACGAACACATACCAAAGATCGATAGACGTCTGTGTCGCCCACTGAAGACGGTACTGTCTGTCCGTGTCCCCGGGAGCACATTATAGGCACGTGCCGGGTGTTAACCCATTAATCTGATGATGGGCGGATGTGTTATGTTCCCTCTCCCACGGGAGTGTGTTGGGGTGATAGATTGAGCTCTATGTGTGTGCGCACGCACAGCAAAGATCTCCAATTCTTACTTTGAGCAAATAGAGATCAAGAGCAAGCACTTGTGAGCTTTCAGTTTCTCTCTGTCGCACTCATTTGGAGTCTGGTCACAGATATCTCCGCTTTGTCTGAGTGTTGCTTGATTGCTATTTGACCCGGAGCGATCGCAGCATTTCTCTCGCGAGCTTGTCCCGTCAATCTGTTTGCTTTGCGCCATTTGTTTCCGCGGTTATACAGGTGTATCCAGCTCATCTGAATGGTTTGACAGAGGCTGTTAGAACACAAACACCCGCGTGTTCCAATCAATAGCATCATTAAACGTGAATTAGCGCTAACTCAATAAACTACCCAGTTTAGCAATCTCGGTCGTTTACCCGGGGAGGCCTTGTTGCTCACTGACGCGTGGATCTTTGTGGATCTTTGTGGATCGCAGCAGGAG
This sequence comes from Carassius gibelio, assembly GCF_023724105.1. Lineage (NCBI taxonomy): Eukaryota > Metazoa > Chordata > Actinopteri > Cypriniformes > Cyprinidae > Carassius > Carassius gibelio. The sequence goes on from NC_068392.1 coordinate 150,445, forward strand.
CTGTCAGTTACTCCAGCTATCCTCAGGATGGATGGCAAGCAAGGTCGTATAGTTTTGGTGGGAATATTGCCGGGGTTGAAGTGTGAACTGTTGTAGCTCCCTCATAAGGTGTTTGTTTGCTTAAATGTTTATTTTTGTAAAATGGTCTTTTGTCCTATCATCTGTCACAGTGTCTGGTCTGTGTTTCCCTGGGTGTCCAGTTGTGGTCTCACTTCCCCATAGTCACCACACTGCAGGCACTACATTTCCCAATAGCCTTCATCCCATTCATCACTGTTAATTGCACACCTGTTAATTGCACTCAGCTGTCTCCACTTTCATCGTTTTCACCTGTCTTTATAAACCGGTCTGTTTCTATCTGTTTCATGGAGTCCTTGTTTTCCATCACCCGGCTTTCTAGTGTTCTTCATGTTTCTTATTTTTGGACTGCTTTTGTTGTTATTGACCTCTAGCCTGTTTTTGGATTTAGATTTTTGGATTACCCTAATAAATCACTGCAATTGGATCTCTCGTTTCATCTGTGCATTCGTTACAGAAAGACTCCAGCATGCCCAGATCCAGCGGTGTGGGATTTCGTATCCGTTCCCCAACCACCATAGAGGAGCGGATGGGGAGACTGTCGAACCCAACCACTCTCCGTCAGAAGGGGAGTGAGGTGGGTGGTTTGGCTCAAGTCTTTTGGACAATGGCAGTGGGGCTGGGGTATAATGATGAGGCCCTGAGGGACCTATTCAACAACAACTTTCACACAGAGATTCCGGAAAATACAAGGATAATGCGTTCCGTGATTTGTCCCAGCATGGTTTGATTTTGGTTCATTCAAACTGCTAGTGATTTTCCAGAATCTGTTGACTTCTGGAATATAGTGGAGTCTGTGAACGCACACACATCCCGTTAAGACATGTGACATTATGATGTGATGTGTAATGTGACACGTACCGTTTCACCAAGCTGGCAAACAATCTCAGCTTCAGCACGGATAGTGAGGAGCTCCCTGATCCTCTGCTGCATACCAGTTTGGAAAATTATTTTCATTGTGAACGTTGATCTGCCTTCAAAACACCCAGTAAAAGAGTCGCATGATAACGCGTGTCATCACTACAAATACAGCATTAGTTCTTAAAGGGGTTTGAAAGACATACTGTAACTTCGACAGAATACTGAAGAGGACTGAAAATATATCCACTTTTGTGAAGATTCGACAACGAATGAGAGGCTTCCAAATAATTCACTTGAAGGAGAAAGATTCTGAGTAAATTGGCGCCAAGTGCTGCGTTATAAGGGGCGCCACGCCCCCTAATTTTCACGCACTTGTACACCATTGGACATTACAGAGCAATGGCGTTTAGCGAATCAGGCTTCAGTATTCTAAGGAGAAAGGTAAAATAAAAAGGGCACAAATTAATTATAAAAATATACATAACCTTCCGTTTTGACCAGTAAAAAAATGCTACAAATCATCTCATTACCATAAAACCTTTTTTCTTATACAGTTGCTGTGACAGTAAAAAAGTATGTGGTCACACTTTCATGTGTCCACCTCAATTTTCTTTTACACAAGTACACAATCAGCACATGCACTTAATTCAGCAAACATAAACTGCATGTGCAGCTGTGTAGATTTGATATATTAGGTTTTAGACTCACGCCCCCCTGCTCTGCCTCGTGGACAGATTCTCCTAATGAGAGACCAGTGCATTTGTGTACTAACATCATTACTGTAATCACAGACACTGATGAGGTTATCATTATCATGATGTCCATGGTCATACACACAA
>NC_068392.1:485222-534300 GCF_023724105.1 Carassius gibelio
TTGAGTCAATTTGGGGATCGCGAATCATTTGAATAAGTTCGGGAGTTCGTAGCGGGATCGCGAATCATTTGAGTCAATTTGGGGATCGCGAATCATTTGAATAAGTTCGGGAGTTCATAGCGGGAATGGGATCGCGAATCATTTGAGTCAATTTGGGGATCGCGAATCGTTTGAGTCAGTTCGGGAGTTCGTAGCGGGAATGGGATCGCGAATCATTTGAGTCAATTTGGGGATCGCGAATCATTTGAATAAGTTCGGGAGTTCATAGCGGGAATGGGATCGCGAATCATTTGAGTCAATTTGGGGATCGCGAATCGTTTGAGTCAGTTCGGGAGTTCGTAGCGGGAATGGGATCGCGAATCATTTGAGTCAATTTGGGGATCGCGAATCATTTGAATAAGTTCGGGAGTTCTTAGCGGGAATGGGATCGCGAATCATTTGAGTCAATTTGGGGATCGCGAATCATTTGAATAAGTTCGGGAGTTCGTAGCGGGATCGCGAATCATTTGAGTCAATTTGGGGATCGCGAATCATTTGAATAAGTTCGGGAGTTCATAGCGGGAATGGGATCGCGAATCATTTGAGTCAATTTGGGGATCGCGAATCGTTTGAGTCAGTTCGGGAGTTCGTAGCGGGAATGGGATCGCGAATCATTTGAGTCAATTTGGGGATCGCGAATCATTTGAATAAGTTCGGGAGTTCTTAGCGGGAATGGGATCGCGAATCATTTGAGTCAATTTGGGGATCGCGAATCGTTTGAATAAGTTTGGGAGTTCGTAGCGGGATCGCGAATCATTTGAGTCAATTTGGGAGTTCGCGAATCATAGCTGTATATGGATAGGCATTTTTAACTAATTTAGTAGCTAGTTCTAATTACGTTTTCCACGCTTGTTTAGGTGTGAAAAATCATTTTTGTTTTAATGATGTGCCTTTTAACAGTATCAAGTATATAAAAAAAAACTAAACCGATCATGCCTAAAAAGTGCAGGCATCTAGGCTAATGTAAAGTTACATGATGAAGTCATACTAGTGCGCGTGTGCATTTCAAGTGCGTTCTTTCACTGCATTATTCGGTGTATTCAAATGCTTTTATGAATAAATGTGAATGATCCCAAAATTCAAGATATGAACCCCTTTATGCCAAAAGTTCTTTCTTGTCATTATAGAACCTTTTTAGCATAAAAGGTTCTTTGGAGTTGAGTAAAGAACCCCATGGTTCTATACAGAACCTCAATGATCCCTTTATTATAACAGTTTGTTGTCATAAGCAGGGTTGGTTATGGACACTTAAAGCCAAGTATAATTATAAACGCAGGGCTATATAAACTTATATTTTTGAAGGAGCACTTACACAGCACTTACAAATTGCATAAATAATCTTATGACGCTAATGTATCAAATATAAAATTTGGAATACAGAAATATGAAATTATGAAAATAATTAGAATGGTACTTTGCCACTAGGTGGCGGTATGCCACAGCCTTAATGAGTGAGTCGGTGAGTCATTTAACCAATGGATTCGTTTGAAACGGATGATTCATTCAGAAAAAAAGTACGCTAAAAGTTACTCATGCAAATTTATTCAGTTTACACCGCTGTGTGTTGCTGCAGAGCACAACAACATGCTTTGTTTGGAACCATTTCCTTTGCGAAATATGTCTTTTTTTATTATCTTGTTTATTGCATTGTTGTCCTGACAGAAAGGTCTGCCATAGACCGTGCTAACCAAACATTATAACCGCTCTGTGTGTGTGTGTGTGTGTGTGTCCTAAACACTGTGCTGCGCAACCGTTAACTGTTAGATGTTCAAAATGTAACGTTAAATCAGACACAATTTAAAACCGAAAAAGAAATATAATACTATGATTAAAAGTTACAGATACCTGAAGCTGTTGTATCTTGGTGTTCAAGTGTTTTGGCTGGGGGGTTTACTTCTTTTTTTGAAGAAGAAGATGACTTTTTAAATATCCATTTTAATTTTCAAATAAATTGATCTAGTAAAATACTACACACCAACAAACCGCCTGGCTCCAAAAGATCTCATTTCATTGGCTGATCGTACAGACGCTCATCGATGGTTGGTCAGTTTACCTGTCAGTCAGAAGCACTAGACTCAGACTTGGGTAAATTTACAGACACTGTGGACGTGAGAGTCGAGAGATATTTATTTATTTATTTAAATTCTAATATAAATTACTTTATTGGGCATGAAAACGTATTGATTGCATGGTGGTAATAAAAACATTCGGGGCTTTACTGAAAACATTCGGGGCTCCAGCCCCCTTAACCCACCCCTAACGCCGCCCCTGTTTAATGGTAATACTTTTTTAATTATTAAATATATTTAACATTTATAATAAAGTATGAAAATAAATAATAAACAGAAGGAACAGGAAGAGTCTCACTGAGAAAGAAACAAACTGAACTTTTCATGAATTGGAGAGCATCAGGACTGCAAACACAAACAACACAGAGATATTTCCATATATTAGAGTTTGTCCTGGTGAAGAACAGAACAACATCTGACGGCATCATACGAGTCACTTTAATGTCACACAAACACTGAATACAGCAGCACATCTCATCGAAAACACCGTCACTGAAGATTACCCAGCATGCCGTGTTTCTAAAACAGACACTGTTACCCGGTACACAAAGATTGGTCTAAAAAATGCAAACCCCTCCCACCCTGGTGACGTGTAGAGCCCTACAAAACTAACACTCGGTAAACCAGTAAAAACACACAGCGAGCAGGAGGGGGCGGAGTCTGTCCGAGGAGACGAGGGCTGAGGGGTGGAGTCTGTCAGAGGAGGGGGCAGAGTCTGCCAGAGGCGGCGAGGACTTGGCGGTGGAGTCTGTCAGAGGAGAGGGTGGAGTCTGATAGAGGCGGCGAGGGGTTCGGGGGCGGAGTCTGTTATAGGAGGGGCGGGGTCTGTCAGAGGCAGCAAAGGCTTGGGGGTGGATTCTGTCAGAGGAGGGGCGGAGTCTGTCAGAAGCGGTGAGGGGCTTGGGGGCGGAGTCTGTCAGAGGAGGAGCGGAGTCTTTCAGAGGCGACAAAGGCTTGGGGGTGGAGTCTGTCAGAGGAGGGGCGGAGTCTGTCAGAGGCAGCAAGAGCTCGGGGGCGGAGTCTGTCAGAGGAGGTGAGGGCTCAGGGGCAGAGTCTGTCAGAAGCGGTGAGGGGCTTGGGGGCGGAGTCTGTCAGAGGAGGGGCGGAGTCTTTCAGAGGCGACAAAGGCTCAGGGGCGGAGTCTGTCAGAGGCGGCGAGGGCTCGGATGACCGTTGTGGTACAGCCTCTGTTTGACCTGCACCACGTTATTCCCGGCATCCTCCGTCCGGCGCGACTGCAGTCGTCTGCGCAGCTCTCTCAGGTTCCACACACGCGACACCCAGCGCCACAGATCACCGTCTGCACCTGAAACAACAATATATTCTGATTAAATATCTTTAATCATCTGATCAGCAACTTCTCAAGAAAAAGGTCAAAGTTTGGAATGCTTTTTTTTTCACCGATGAGAAATTGTATATGAATACATCATTATATGCAAGATGTGTATATATATATATATATATAAGATCATATAATGTGAGAATGACCAGTATTGACCACATCATGTTGATGTTCAAGATTGCGGCACGATCACATCACGAGGCTCAGTTTCTTGCCAGATTTCGGAAGTTGAATCTAATCTAATTAGAATTAATAAGATTAAATTCCTGTGAATTTACCACTCTCTAAGCCCAAATTTATGAAACCTACATATTTATATCAAAACAACATAAATATTACTCTAAAAAGTTTTTAATTTAATTCATTTTACTAGCATAAACTTTCAGGTTCAGTTCAGAAAAGTGATACATTTTTCATGTCGATAGACACACAAATGTATGTTCATCAACAAAATCATAATTCATAGTGAGATACGAGAAAAAAAAAGCGGAATATATTATACACATTTTAACAAAGTGTTTTTGGCTCTAAAGGTGCTCCATGCATATCAGAGTCAAAATGACCCGAACTTTTAATCAGTTATCTCTCTTAAAAAAGAATACAAAAGAATATTTTTTAGGTCTCTTCTGGTTGAAACCAGGGCTAAATGCGCTCTGAGGTCTGAGTATGTGAGAAGGCTGGTCAGGACGGAGGTTCCTCTCACCGCAGTGTCTGCTGGACCTCCAGAAGCGCAGTGCGCAGTGAAGAGCTCTGTCCAGCCACAGCAGGATCCAGCTGATGCAGAAGCCCATCAGGAGACCCAGCACCAGGTCCAGCTCCTGCTTGCTCACGCTGCTCCCCCCTGACGAGCCCACGGAGCTGGCCGAGACCGAGCCCTCGTACGGGATCACGTGCTCCACACGGTGCCTGCGGGAGACGCGGTTTAGTGAGGGTGGAGAGCTCACAGGGAGACCTCTCAAAACATACAAAAATAGGATTTTGCTAAAATAGGTTTCTAAATATATTTAGGTACATATATTTTCTATCAATGCATATTTGGACTTGTATCTATATCTTAAATATATATATATACACATGTATATTTGTTATCTGTAACTCATGTGAAAATCATCTGTTATGAATATATTGTATTCATTTTAAAATATTTTCCTATATGAAGGCTGAATGGTCAAAATATATATTTAACATTTTACATATTTTGGCCAGAATTTTAATAATTGTTTTATTTTTAGCATTCGTTTCCCGTTATTATCGCGGTACAAACGCAATCTTTGCTTGATGTTTTCAAACTGGTAGTATATTTTCATATTACTTTATTATAAACACACTGGATTTTGTGAGGAAATAGCTGTACCATTTAGGCTATCGCACTTTGATATTCTTCTACTTATTTACGAACAATATAATATTTGGGAATAGCGGCTAATGAAGCGGAAGTGTCGCACATCGCGTCGCTGATTCTGTTTGGTTCTTTCCGTAATTAATCGAAAGTCATGGTATACTGTAACCTGGTCACCAAACCTAGAACTAGTTAACATCTATATAACAGTGTCAACCAATCGGAAACTCGGTATTTAAATGAGAAGTGCAGTGTCGCTCGTGTTTCCAGAGAAGCGGTATAAAGTGGTCTTACCTGCCGCAGGTGCAGTGACACACGCGCTCGGGTCCACGCATGCGCGGCAGGATGAAGTTGTGAAATCGGTCGAGCAGCGCGTTCATGTCGGACACACACACGATGGCCTGGAAAACACCAAAACTACTGCCATTTCTCAGCCATCAGCGTTTAAACCTGCCCTCCACCACGCGTCTCCACAGAAAAGCACACAGTGATCAATAAAGTTGTGCTGCGGTCAGTGTGAGAGAGTTACGTAATCCCCATCAGATGCTCACACAGATCCTCTTACCAGCACCAGAGCCGCTCCAGACACCATAAACATCATCTTCCTCACACCAGCATCACCCGAGCGCCGTCCGCGGATCTCATCTCCGGCAGCCGAGCATCAGATGTCTCACCTGCGGCGCGTCTCTACATCACGTCTGCGTCGCGGAGCGTCGACGGCGCGTTGTAACGTTATGCTTCGCTCGCTTTGGTCCGACGCGCGTTCAGATCGGATCTGTAAGTGATCTGATGTGCTTGACTGTATCAGATCTCAGATCAGTCCATTAGCTTAATGAGGAACTCCTGCGTCACGCTCATCTGGAATATCAGAGCCACGCGCACACCTACAGAAACACCATAATACCACGTGTCTTCCTTTTCTGTTCCTTTTAAAAAGGAACATTACTACAATGTTCTTGGACAGTTATAACTAAATAGCGTTTTGTTCATTTTAAACGCGTTCTTGTTTTATTTGTTTGGTCCTCTACTGCTTTGAATCGGATGGATTCTGATCGCCACTATTATCGTTCATCAGCTAGAAATTAAATCGTTCAGAAATTGCTTACAATTATATCCTTCTAATAGTGCTCCGCTACTCTTAGCTATAAAGGGCGGTTTACACAAGAACTATTATTATAGCGATCAATATTAGCGTTCACCGCAGCGCGCGCGTAACAGTCCGCACGACATGTTCGCGCTCTTTAAAGCAGGATAGATTCTGATTGGCTGTCAATGTTTTATCGTTCATCACTTAGAAAAATCATTCTGAAAATCATTCTAACAATATCATTCCTTCTTTGTTATGGTAATACTACTTAAACATTAAGATTTGGTTTAAACGAGCATTTATATATCATTTAGAGTAAAAACAGTTGCTGTATAATGAATTTGACACCACTGTGCAGTTTTATAAAGAAAAACTTATCCCATGAGATTCATTGACGCTTTATTCATTCATTCATAGAGCAGTATTTACAAGAATATTTTCAGGCACTCTGGGCTGCTTCATGTACAGAATCATCTTATCATTCAAAAAATTAAAGAAAACAAAAAATTTCCTCAGGTATCAAATCCCATGTTTAAATAATGACGAAATAAATTCATGAGATCCCATCTGCCAGAGTTATGAAACATTACATCATCTAAATAAAACATTTCTAACCATGTGATCAGATAAAGTCAGTGTCCAGCTGTAACAGACCCGTTAGACGCAGGAAAACCCTTAATAATAACTGTAGGGTTTCTTCGCTAAAGAGTTTGTCGCAAAACCATGTTCTCGCGACCGCGCTAGTTTTACTCTAGAACCGTTTCGGTCTCTCTGAATGATCTTCAGTTCCATTTACAGCAGGATTCAGCATTCGAAGTCCACGCACGCTCATCGTAACCTCAGGCGTTGCGTCAGAGTTAGCGTTGAGCCGCGGTGACCATCTTTCCTTCTGAGGTTAAGCTGTAGACAGAATAAGAGAGAGACAGAGAAACGCGCGACTGCCAGCGACAGGGTTACAGTCCTGACCAGCTGGATGTGCGTGTCGCGTCAGAGTTTCTTCGTGTAAATGAGCGCGCGGTCGCGCCGCTACGCTGCTGCCATGGCAACGGTCAGTAGAAGCAGACGGTGTGAAGGAACGGCCGGTGGCTCTTCTCCTCAAACTCCTGCAGAAGTTCATCCATCTCGTTCTCCATGTCATCAGTGTGCTGGATCTGAGAAGAGAGAGACGCGCGAGTGAAACACAAGCACAAACATCCTTCGGAGAACACTTCTTATGTAAACTGACACTTATGTAAGAGGCTTTATGTAAGAAGCGGAATTATTGCATTTCTCCTGAACTGTGAAAGATTAGATCATCTTTTACACGAGAACGGTTTCACTAATGTTCAGGAATCACAAGCATAAATCTTTCATGTCAAGTAACAGATTTAATGTGAATATCTAGGAACGGTTCATAAAACACTCATAAAAGTGTTCTTACGTACAATTTGTATATGGAAGAACAGTGAGACGAACGTACATGAAGTGTGTAAATTAAGATCAGAACGGTTTTAACGATAGTATACATTACTTTTATTATTTACTTTTATCATCACTGAGATGGTATGAGCTTTTATTAATATTTATAATTTTTATTGTTTTATTTTAACATTAAGTCAAATATGAAACACCCACCAGTTTCTGTCAAATTAAGTAGAATTTTAATTAATTAAAATTATAGTGAAAACATAAAAAGATTGAAATTGATTAAAAACCAAGCATAAAAAACATTAAAATGACAAAACTATGTAAACTTTGTGTGTAAGCTTGTCATTTTTCTACATGTGTGTGTGTGTGTGTGTGTGTATCTACACACATATACACAATTTGGGGAAGTTTTTTTTTATATATATTTATAACAAAAACAAATTTTATTTCATTTCAGGTAAGGGTTATTTCAAGTGTTTTTTTATTTATTTATTTATTTTTTTTAAGTGTAGTTAATAATAACCCTGATTTCATGTAAATCATAAATTGGGGTTTATGTACATCCATTAAAACAATTGTAAACTGTTGGGGGTAAATGCTTTTTGAACAGAATGCATGAAACCTGAGCACAGAGAGACTTTATTGAACTCATTTGAGTATATCTGTGTGTGTGTGTGTGTGTGTGTGCGTGTACTCACACACTGGCAGAGCTCACAGATAAGGAACGCTCCCAGAGTCGCCTCCTCGTGGTTGTCCTGGATGTCCACGTTGATGACGTGCACGGGCTGAAAGGTCTCCTGCTCGCGCGAGTTCAGGTCTGAAAGAGACAGAGCCGTGATTCTGGAGCCTTTCTCACTCTCTCACACTCTCACTTACTCACACACACACACCCTCCAGCACCTGGTCGTACACACACACACACACACACACTCACCCTCCAGCACCTGGTCGTACACACACACACTCACACACTCACCCTCCAGCACCTGGTCGTACACACACACACACTCACCCTCCAGCACCTGGTCGTACACACACACACACACTCACACACACACTCACCCTCCAGCACCTGGTCGTACACACACACACACACACACACACACACTCACCCTCCAGCACCTGGTCGTACACACACACACACTCACCCTCCAGCACCTGGTCGTACACACACACACACTCACCCTCCAGCACCTGGTCGTACACACACACACACTCACCCTCCAGCACCTGGTCGTACACACACACACACTCACCCTCCAGCACCTGGTCGTACACACACACACACTCACCCTCCAGCACCTGGTCGTACACACACTCACACACACACTCACCCTCCAGCACCTGGTCGTACACACACACACACTCACCCTCCAGCACCTGGTCGTACACACACACACACACACACACTCACCCTCCAGCACCTGGTCGTACACACACACACACACACACACACACTCACCCTCCAGCACCTGGTCGTACACACACACACACACTCACCCTCCAGCACCTGGTCGTACACACACACACACACACACACACTCACCCTCCAGCACCTGGTCGTACACACACACACACACACTCACCCTCCAGCACCTGGTCGTACACACGCTCCTCACAGGTGATCACCAGGTCAAACTGCTCTTTGCAGCTCTGGAAGCGCTCGGGCTGTGTCTTGATGCGCTTGTTGCGGTCCAGCATGTGCAGGATCCCGTTCTGAGTGTATCTGAGCTCAGCGGTCAAGGAAGACAGAAGACAGTCCAAACACACAGTCTACAAAGGGTTAAAGCAGTGGAAACCGGTGCACTAGCGCCATCTACTGGTCACTCGGATGTCCCACACATTACTCACTACACTACATCCATCTGATCAGCTCAGTCTAGGGTTCAGACAACATTACCAGCGATTCAGAATCAGTGTCCACTTACAAGCAGAATAAACTAGATCATGGGCCAGTGAACATCAATAAACAAATTCTGTCTCCTGTAAATCACTCAATCAGGATTGTTTATGAAGTATTTTACCCACCAAAAGCTTCAGATTTGATTTTTCATTGCCTCTGTCACACCACTGCAAATCCAGTGTTTAGTTTGTGTTATATTTATTTTTGTGAGTATGGTTTATTAACATTAACCATAAAGTAATAATCATGAAACATGGAAATGTGTATTTTTTCCTGTTCAGTCTCTCATGAGGTGAATGAGTAAAGAATGTGTGGCTCTGTCTCTCATCACATCTGTCCGTCAGCACAGGATTGTGTTTCTCTGAGCTCAAACCTGACAGATCATCAGCAGATAACACTTCTCTCTCCATCTGAGGAGCAATGAAACCTGTGCTAACTGAAAGAACGAGATCTGCTGATGATGTACACTGAATGAGAAACCAATCCCCCAGAAAGTGTGAGGTTATGACACCTGTGTGAGTACAGTCAGAGCTTTCAGTCCCAGGGGAGAACATTAGCTCGCAGTTTCAGGAGAAGGAAGTGACTCAGTGTGACTCAGCACATCTCTGGTTAGATCTGGTGAACAGATGATGATTACATGGGTCTGGTTAAACGCTGGGGCTGATGGGAACAGCATTAGAGGAATCACAGTCACATCCCATACCCCTCCGAACACAGATGTCCTGCCGCGCTCGTCTCTTCTCCAGTGAATCTTCTCACACATACACACATCAGGTGACTGATAAACCGGTCATGAGCTCACCCTGATCTGGTTCCTCAGTGAAACACAACAGCAGATATCCTGAAGATCACTGGGAACATCTGCTGCTGTGCTCCACACGAGGAGACAGACTCGTCATGTTTGGGTCAACTGTGCCTTTAATGTGAGGAACACACTCTGGACCAGGCCTTACCACAAACACACTTCAGAATACAGCTTTCCTAAACGGTTCTGGGATAAAACCACCATTCTGGAGAGTTCTTAAAGAAACCAAATACCATTCTTTAAAAGAACCTACAGAACCTTTAGAACAAAAGAGTTTCTGTGGATGTGGAGTGTGTGTGTGTGTGTGTGTGTGCTCAGTGTCTTGTGGTCTAATCGATGGAGGTCAGGTTTGATTAGCTGTGTGTGTGTGTGTGTGAGGGATACAGCTCCTTGTCCTTCCGCACCAGGTCGTTGTACATCTGCTCGTAGGTGGTTTTGAAGTCGTAGATGTTGGGTTTGTCCGGCGCGGGTCCTGGGAGCTTCACATGTGTTCCTGTGCCGAAGGAACGCACGTCGAACCCTCGCTTGCTGTGGGAACAACAGAGACGGTGAGACACCACACATCAGAACCACAACACACCAGGACAGAACAGACCTGGAGACACCCCTGTCCACCCGCGGAGACTTACCTGACCCCTGACCCTACACCAGGACAGACGTCTCTGAGATGTCAGGTTCACATCTTAAAGACGTCTTCTAAAGGTCTGTTTAACACCCAACAGGAGTGTGTGGCAGAGGAGGCAGTAAAACACGTCTCTGTACACACACATGCTGTGATTGTGTAATAATCATCTCAATACTTATAAAACACCTTTAATCTGTACACTTGCCTCCTTTTCATCCCTGTCCAGAATTAAATATTTAGTTTTCCTGACTGAAGTCTAAAATTTAACTATATTAAAAAATGTAATGTAATTATGCATTTAGCAGACGCTTTTATCCAAAGCGACTAACATTTTTAACCTGACATATATCTCACTTTTACTCGTTTTATCTGGTAAGAGACTAGTGTTATGAGACGATTCTGTACGTCTCTATTACCATTATCACGTCTGTATTATAAAACTACATCCAAGTCTGACTAACGTTACTTTATTCCAGAACTTTCTCTATTTTTCGATTGAAGCGTTTAGGCGGTGTTCATCAGCTTCCGTGTTTCTGATGGTTTAAAAGCGAATAAACCCCGGATCGGCTCGGTCCGGTCGGTTCTCGTGATCTGACCGGCCAGGTTTGATTCTGATCCGCGTTTGGTTCATCTGAACCCCGATCGAGCGCTGAAGATGTGAACGACGGAGAACCGACGGCGAGGTCGGGCTCGAGTTCTGCTCGGTCTGTCGTCGTTACCTCAGGATGTTGTGCGCCTCCATGCTGCGGTTCTGGTTGCTGGAGCACACGACCGCGACACGCAGCGGATGGGCCGGCATCTCTATCTAAAGCCCGGTGACACAGAGACAGAGAGAGATCGGTTCGACGCTTCTACTCGGTTCCGCGGAGAGGAAGAAAATGGCGGATACCGTGCGCAGCGCAGCTGTCGGTGACGCGTCACAATGGGGGGAGGGGCGGTGGGCGGAGCTCCCGCTGAGGCGTCACCAAACCCCGCCAATCAGAATGAAGAATAACACGCGTCACGTACTTACTTCAGAGAGTACAGTCTGTGTTTATCGTTTCATTAACACACCAAACACAATAAAACTAAACAAGTTTATTAAATTCACCCTCGTTTATTGACACAAAAGGTTTGTATTACAGAGGGAAAAAAGCACAGTATTCAAATGACTGTTCAGCCAGTCAGTGGCTCCTTATTTTGGCGAATAACTAATATTACTAACTCAGAATTAGAAGAGTTGTGTAAAGATAAGGCATACTGTAAATTATTGGGTTTGACATACAGAGTACAAAACTTCAGCAGCGGACAGCACACGTACATCTCTAGGATATCAGTTTTACATCATAAACAGCTTAAAGACATCTTCTAAACATCTATCTGACATCTGATGGGAAACACCTGTAGATGTATCACAGATGAGCAGACACTTGTAATGCAGACGTGAAATAGATGTTCTTTCTTCACTAAGCCTCAGAACGCTGTTTCACCTTGCACGAAATCCTCATATGCAGTTCATTTCTAAAACAAATATTTATATAGCTATCAGTCTGAATATTAATGAGTGCACAGTTTTTTGGTAAATGGGATTATTAAACGAGACTATAGATGAAAATGTACATAAACACAGGAAAAAAGCTTGTTTGTGTGTCTGGCTATGTTCGGAATAGCATACTGTCCTGTTATTCCTACTATCTCAGCGGGATACTGTATCCCACAATGCAATGCTTCTGACTTGACCTGTGACGAAAGAACTGGACAGTCGTACTCGACTCATTATTTGACTGCCTAAACGTAAAATTGCGCTAAAACATGCAAACAGTCTTTTCTAAGACTGGACGCCTCTCACAAGCAACGTGAGGAGGTCATGTGACATCGCCTACTTATCTATTCCTCAGAAGATGCTCTAAACAGGTTAGTATTCCATTCCGAGCACAGCTGGTGTGTCAGTAGTGTTGTGAAGTGCATCTCAGGAGCAGCGCAGTGGTTTTTACGTGGACTCCACACTTAGATTCTGATCCTGAGTCGTGGGAGGGTGTGCGTGTGAGTTAGCGTGACGATAACGATGTGTGATGTCAGAGCTTGTGTTTCACAGGTGTGTGTGAAGGTGCGATCTGTGCGAGTGTTGCACTGTCGGGTTCATGATGTTTTCGGTGATGTACGCCACCAGCAGGCAGATGATGACCAGCATCACGCAGATGGCCCCGCCCACTGTCGTCATGGCGATAACGATGTCCTGCATCCCGCCGGTCGCGAGGCTGAACTCCACGCAGGCTTCGGGCAGCTCGAGGGCGTAGGGCCGCACACACAGGCGGTAGGGCACGTTCATGTGCAGCTCGTCCAGTAGATAATCCCTGCAGCTGCGGCCTAGATGCACCCCGGCGCATTCGAACTGCGTGTAGCTTCCGTTCCACCAGCAGCTGAGCCTGAATCCACCCGTCTGACCCGGGGCGAGGCTCTCTGGTGGGGCGGTAGAGTCATGTGGGCCCTCGTGACCTACCGTCCACTGAATTAACACACTTCCGTTGGACAGAATATTCGCCGTGAGTTGCCCACCAGGTGAGCTCACCTGTCGACAGGAAGTGCTGGCGCACCTGAAGTCAGGCTGGGTGTAGCGGAAGCACAGTCGCCCGGGGTCACCTGGGTCAAGAGTGCGGTAAGCGCACAAAGACCCGGCTTCACCCAGAACACGCCACCGTCTCACCGCACTGCTGTTGTCCTGTAGCTTTGGTGTCCGCTCGGTGATTCCCAGAGTGTGTTTATTCGTATCATTATTACCGTATTGCGCATCACGGACGCTGCTGGTCCGGTTCGGTAGAGCAGAACTCCCGCAGCTGAGAACCAGCAGAACCGCGCAGCGGAGCAGAACCGATCCCTGGCCGCGTGTCATGTCTGGTTTATGGGTCAGACATTCACAAATGGCGGAATGATGCGCAGAGCAGCGCGAGCGGTCGCCATCACACCGGAGCGCGCGAAGACCTGCGAGAAAAGCCCAGAATGAACAACAGCCGAACCGAGCACGAAACTCATGCTGCACCGGCCTCCATTTAACACAGCTCGAGCTAAACCCCCTCAATGAACGTTATTAAGTAGTATTAAGATTTAATTTAAATAAAGATGAAGGTTATTACCTCAGACAACGACAAAACCTTCCGCTGCAGCCGCCGAACGGGAGCGAGCATCTGTCCGCGCGAGCGCGCGTCTGTGGAAAAACCCTATTAATTACCATAACTCATTCTCATCACATCTCTGTCACAGACAATTATTAATTCTGCAGAAAACGTGGTTTGAGAAATATGCTCTGCATAATTCATAATTTATTGACTGCTGGGAACCAGTTGTGTATTTGCTAAAGGAATCTGTCATTATTAACTACATAAAACACTGTTAATACATATTAACAATTTTTGGACAGGTATCATGATATATATATATATATATATATATATATATATATATATATATATATATATATATATATATATATATATATATATATAATGGAAGCATATGTGTGTGTGTGTGTTTACCTGAAAATACCTGAAAATATAATAGCTCAACGATATCGTCAAGGGAAAAACATCCAATAAGAGAAAAAGTCTGTACTGCTGCAGTTTGGCATTAATTTATTTTCACTGGTTCAGCTGTTCTTCTGTTTGAATTTGACGCCGTCTAGTGTTAGTAAACTAAAACAACCTCAGAGAGACAGAAGATAATCATTTATTAGCAATTTAAAACAATTTGAGATTAAAAAAAGTCTGGTAGGAATGACACAGAGTGAAAGAGCGACCCAGCACAGGTGCGTCTGCAAGCTCTTCATCTGCTGTGTGCAAACATCGGATAGACATCTCTAAGATATCAGTTTTACATCACAAACATCTTAAAGACATCTTCTAAACATCTATTTGGAAAGGAAACGTCCTGTAGATGTATCACAGATGAGCAAACGCTCTAAAAACACGTTTTGCAGATGTAGATGATGTCAGATAGATGTCTCTGTGATGTACGTGTGCTATAAGGAGAATTAAATACTCATGATGATGAGCAGATGTGAGTCAGTGAAGGTGGTGTTGGTCCAAACACAGGTGTGTTCATCTGGAGGACGGAGTCAGCGCTTCGACTAATGACAGGAACATGCCGAATCAGAGTTTAACAGAGTTTAATAAGACCCTGGAGTATAGGAGCCCAACGCGTCTTCATCAGCACTTCCTCACTCACACACACTCTTTACTCCAGGACAGATTTCTGACAGTGAATACTTCTGAAAGTCAGTTTCTAGACACAAACCTTGAGACCTACAAACAACCTAGCCTACTAAAACATTCAAAACATTCAGGTGTCTTGGTTACGCGAACATTAAAGGAACATTGAATTTTATCACTCACACATAGATCTCAGAGACGTATTTGACGTCAGCATTACATCTGCAAGACGTGTTTTTAGAGCGTTTGATCATCTGTGATACGTCTACAGGACTTCTCCTATCAGATGTCGAACAGACGTTTAGAAGATGTCTTTAAGATGTTTATGATGTAAAACTGAAATCTTAGAGACGTCTCTTAGATGTTTGTACACAGCAGATGTTTTCCAGATCTCTTGCAGATGCACCTGCGCTATCTAGGAATGTTAAAAAAAAGCGTACAACTAAATCATTTTAGAAACTAAATGCTCCATGATCAATGTTTCTTCTCAGGTTTTGTGAACATTATACAAGACCACATAACATTGAACAAATGTTCCTTAATATTCCTTATCTTTGAGAGAACCTTGCCAGAATTAATTTCTGAAAACATTACTGGTTGGCTGGATACTGAACCAATGTTATTGGCAAGAAGTGGGGCATGTTGTCACAGGCTGCCAATAACAACCAATTCTGAAACACAAATCAAACCATTAAACAACAACAATGAAAAAAAAAAGAGTACAAATATATATAAAATCTATCTTCAAAGTTTGATGTTGGCTGTTTAACAATCACATTCTAGTTGGACTCATCAGATGTTTATGGTCACTCAGGCATTTAATAATTGAATTAATTAAAGATTAAAATCCCTGTGGCCACAGAGGCCTGAAAAACTGCAAAGCGTGGGATGTTTGAGTTTACTGGAGCCTGAAAAAACACTGTTGAGGGTGAAATTGTTCATCTGAGCGTGTGTTTGTGTTTATATATTCAGAGATGAAGTGACAGAACGGCCGTAACGAGCCGCGCACACGATGGACAGAATGGACGAGAAGACAGACAGACAGAGACACAGACGGGTGTGAGACAGACAGACAGAGACACAGACGGGTGTGAGACAGACAGACAGAGACACAGACAGGTGTGAGACAGACAGACAGAGACACAGACAGGTGTGAGACAGACAGACAGAGAGAGACAGACAGAGACACAGACGGGTGTGAGACAGACAGACAGAGACACAGACAGGTGTGAGACAGACAGACAGAGACACAGACGGGTGTGAGACAGACAGACAGAGACACAGACGGGTGTGAGACAGACAGACAGAGACACAGACAGGTGTGAGACAGACAGACAGAGAGAGACAGACAGAGACACAGACGGGTGTGAGACAGACAGACAGAGACACAGACGGGTGTGAGACAGACAGACAGATACACAGACAGGTGTGAGACAGACAGACAGAGACACAGACAGGTGTGAGACAGACAGACAGAGAGAGACAGACAGAGACACAGACGGGTGTGAGACAGACAGACAGAGACACAGACAGGTGTGAGACAGACAGACAGAGACACAGACGGGTGTGAGACAGACAGACAGAGACACAGACGGGTGTGAGACAGACAGACAGAGACACAGACAGGTGTGAGACAGACAGACAGAGAGAGACAGACAGAGACACAGACGGGTGTGAGACAGACAGACAGAGACACAGACGGGTGTGAGACAGACAGACAGAGACACAGACAGGTGTGAGACAGACAGACAGAGAGAGACAGACAGAGACACAGACGGGTGTGAGACAGACAGACAGAGACACAGACGGGTGTGAGACAGACAGACAGAGACACAGACGGGTGTGAGACAGACAGACAGAGACACAGACAGGTGTGAGACAGACAGACAGAGAGAGACAGACAGAGACACAGACGGGTGTGAGACAGACAGACAGAGACACAGACGGGTGTGAGACAGACAGACAGAGACACAGACAGGTGTGAGACAGACAGACAGAGACACAGACAGGTGTGAGACAGACAGACAGAGACACAGACAGGTGTGAGACAGACAGACAGAGAGAGACAGACAGAGACACAGACGGGTGTGAGACAGACAGACAGAGACACAGACAGGTGTGAGACAGACAGACAGAGACACAGACGGGTGTGAGACAGACAGACAGAGACACAGACAGGTGTGAGACAGACAGACAGAGAGAGACAGACAGAGACACAGACGGGTGTGAGACAGACAGACAGAGACACAGACGGGTGTGAGACAGACAGACAGAGACACAGAGACAGACAGACAGAGACAGACAGAAACAGACAGAGACAGACAGACAGAGACACAGACGGGTGTGAGACAGACAGACAGAGAGAGACAGACAGAGACACAGACGGGTGTGAGACAGACAGAGAGACAGAGACACAGACGGGTGTGAGACAGACAGACAGACAGAGACACAGACGGTGTGAGACAGACAGACAGACAGAGACACAGACGGGTGTGAGACAGACAGACAGAGACACAGACGGGTGTGAGACAGACAGAGAGACAGAGACACAGACGGGTGTGAGACAGACAGACAGACAGACAGACAGAGACACACAGAGACACACAGACAGAGACACAGACGGGTGTGAGACAGACAGACAGACAGCTCAGATATGTCTGAGGTCCTGACGGTGGACGCCGTCCTCTTCGGTCTGCTGGTGTTCTCTGGGATTATAGGAAACATTCTGGTCATCAGTGTGGTGAGAGAGAACCAAAACTGAAGATTAATGTTTTTATTTCAGTTATTTAATGTCTTTATTTAATCAAAAATGAATATTTAATATTCAACTATTAAAATATTAATGTAATAATATTAATTTAATTTAATATGTTACATTTAATAAGATCAATCCAAATATATAATTTTATATTTAACAGTAAATCAAAAACATTAACATGACATTATTAATTTAATAATGTTTAATATTTTCTTATAACATTTGAAAGTTTTAATGTAATCTAAAACAAATATTAAATGTAAAATTATTACATTATTATTAAGAGTAAATTATAAATATGCCACAAACTGTAATTTATCTTTTGATTTTTGGGTGAAATGCAAACTCTTGAATCTGTGTTTGCAGGTGTTCCAGTGCGCTAAAGAAAGCTCCTCCCGCCACCTGCCGCCGTCAGACACCATCCTGGTGAACCTGTGCATGGCCAACCTGCTGACGTCGGTCTTCCGGACGGTGCCCATCTTCGTGTCGGACCTGGGTCTGAAGGTGTCGCTGTCGCCGGGCTGGTGTCGTCTCTTCATGCTGCTGTGGGTGTGGTGGCGCGCGGTGGGCTGCTGGGTGACTTTGGCCCTCAGCACCTTCCACTGCGTCACCCTGCGGAGGCAGCACGTCACCATGGGTCCACGTGGACATCAGCGCGAGCGCCGGCGCGTCTGGGGCGTCCTGGCCACCGTGTGGGTCGTCAACCTGCTGTTCTCTCTCCCAGCGCTGGTGTACACGACACACGTGCGCGGAAACACCACGGTGGAGCTGATGGTGATCAGCTGCACGACTCGCCCGCTGCTGGGCTGCGTTTGGGAGTTTCCCACCGAGCGGCAGGGCTACGCCTTCTCCTCCACGTCGCTGGCGCTCAACGAGGTCATGCCGCTGATTCTGATGGTCGGGACCAATCTGGTGACGCTGCACTCACTGGCCAAACACATCCGGGCGGTCACGGCGGGCGGCGGCGGCGCGGTGGAGCTGGACAGGCACGTGTCCAGCGAGAGGAAGGCGGGTCACGTGATCATGGCTCTGGTCGCGCTGTTCGTCGGTTGCTGGGTGCTGCAGGTCGCCGCGGTCACGTACTACAACCACAACGGCGGGAAGCACGCGGAGGGCCTGCTGACCGTCGCGCATTTCTCTGCGTCGCTCTTTGTAGGGTTCAGTCCGTTAGTGGTGACGTTTGGACACGGTAAACTGCGGCGGAGAATCAGCGCGATGACGCAACACTGGACGCAGCGGATCAAACGCCCACGAGTGGACACCGCCTCCGCACAGAAAGACACGTCCGGCGGGAAAACTGTTCAGAGCGGGAAAACTGTTCAAAGCGGGAAAACTGTTCAAAGCGGAACAACGTGACTGGCACGTGCCGAGAGGCTCAACATTTGTGAAAATTTAGGACTGACTGCAATTTGTGATGCATTTAACTTTTCAGGATTCACAGATGGATAGAAAGTTTGAAAGAACAGCATTTATTTAATAATTTTATAACATTATTTCTTTACTGTCACTTTTGATTAATTTAATGTTACTGATGAAAGTATTATTTCTTTTAGCGAATCACGGTTTTGAGCAGCACAACTGTGTTCAACACTGATGATAATCAGAAATGTTTCTTGAGCAGTAAATCACCATATTATTGTGATTTCTGAAGATCATGTGACACTGAAGACTGGAGGAATGATGCTGAAAATACAGCGGAGCATCACAGAAATACATTACACTTTAACACAGATTCACACAGAAAACAGATGATTTAGATTAGAATAATATTCAACAAATTTTATTGTATTTTTCATAAAATTAATGCAGCCTTGGTGAGCAGAAGATACTTAAAACATAAAAAAAGATGATTATAAACCAAATAGGTTCAGGTGTGTCAATAGGTGTGTCAGACAAAGGACACTGAATAGGTGATAAAAATGATTCCTGCATTAATAATGTTGTTCATTTGTGATGATCTACAGAGTTTCACTGCAATAAATCTGTTTTGAGACAGAAATCTGACAGCAACAAAGAAATATTTTAAACAAGATTTTTTATTTTTCAAGAAAACATGTCCTAATATCTTATGAATTTATGAGACCCAAGTAAACATGTTGTTTTAACATTTGTACTACTGAAGGACAGGGTTTTCTCGTTTCTGTTCATTTATTCTGTTTCATTCATGTGTGTTTTCATTTAGGATATAACCAAAGCAGCTTTGACACGTTTGACATCTCGGGTGATTTTTAAACACCTGAATATGTGTCCAGTTCAAATAAATGATAGTTTTATATGATCTGCAGTGTCTCACACCACACAAAAACACACAATATCTGCAGAGAATCTCCAGTCAATAAAGAAAGCAATTATAGCAAGAGGGAAAAAAAAAGAGTCGGATAGATGTTCATCTAATGTTCATAGATGTTCATGTTTAATCAGTTAAACACAATACAAACCATTCTCAGACATGCAAACAAAGTCACTGGCTGCTGTAAATGTGTGAAAACAGTTTCATAACGCAGCATGTCTCTGATATCTGAAGTTTATCCAAATACAGAGGTTATATGCGACAGGACTGACTTTATAAACGCCCGCAGCTTCCTGTGGCCCACGGCGAGGACGATGGGCGAGAACGCGATGAAGCTCATGTTGGCGAAGCGAGCGATGATGAGCAG
The DNA here is from genome assembly GCF_023724105.1 of Carassius gibelio. Lineage (NCBI taxonomy): Eukaryota > Metazoa > Chordata > Actinopteri > Cypriniformes > Cyprinidae > Carassius > Carassius gibelio. The sequence continues at coordinate 505,435 of NC_068392.1, forward strand.
GAACTCTGTGGAAGATCCACGGTTATAGTTGAAGTAGTTGACCGAGATGACGTTTGTTCCCCACGATGAAATGAAGAGGACATTCAGAGCCAAGATCACCTGAGAAAACACGTTCAGGTCTGATTCGAACCAGAAGAGGCACATAAAAGATTTCTAAAAAATGTATTGTTTTTCATAAGGGAATGAAACTTGGCAGAGGCTTTAAGATCTTCAAAATAAACATCATTTATTTTAATAGTTTTAATTTTTTCAAGAGATATAACCATTTAAAATGTTCAGGTCTTTTTGACTCAGGTATGTATAGAAGCACCATTAGCTGTCAAAAATACTTTCTGATCTATGAAATTATATTAGTGTCAAAAATCATTCCCTATATCTCACACTGAATATTGTTGATGAACGTATGTGCGTCTACTGACGAATCACTGCACCATAAAATACTGATCACTTTTCATCCGAAAGGGAAAGATTATGCAAGTAAAATGTATTTAGTTATGTTATTTTGTTGGACAAACATTCAGGTTTTATCAATTATAACTGTTTTGAGCAATCATAAGTAATAAAAAAGTAGCTTAATTAAATTGCATCCATTCCAATGCAGTTAATACTTATAATTCACAGATTATATGTAATTATAAATTTCATACAATGATATATTGAGATTTAATTTCTCATCAGTGTTGAAAAAATATATTTATATTTTGCATTATATTTGAAATTTGGAAGAATTTCTCAATGAGATGTAAATGCAACAATAACAGTAACATTCAAAACTTAGATGTTTTTTCATGCATACTCATTAATGAGAAGTTGACGATCAGAGATATTATAATATGACTGTTTTATAAAATAATGATTATTTGGGTCCAGAATAGCAACAGAAGCAGATAATAAATGCACTATGAGGGTTACTTTAGCCGCCCGTCGCTCCGCAGGGATCCGGGTGATGACCGGCGTGTCCTGACTCTGGTGGGTGGTGTTTCGGGAGTGTCCGTGAGCGTACAGCGTCAGCAGCGAGCCCAGGTTGGTGACACTCATCAGGCAGATGGGAAGGGATTCGTGGATCACCATGGAGGAGGTGGCGAAGGCCAGGCCGCTGTAGACTGATGGGAAGTCCCAAATACAGCCAAGCAGGGGGCGAGTGGTGCTGCTCACCAACATCAGCGTCTGCAGCAGAGGTCAGAGGTCAGACGAGGAGGTGCACAAGTTCAATTGAGATAAAGAGACAGACTGACCTCTGTGGAGTTCTCGTCTCCGTTCTTGGAGAAGATGAATGCTGGGATGGCGTAGATCAGATTGAAGCTCCAGATGAGGATGAAGCAGAGGATGAGGGACTTTGGGGGCCCGCGGGGGCCATGCAGGGTGATGATGGGTGGGGCGACCCGACGCAACGTTTGGAAGTGAAACGCGCTGAGAAAGAACGTCGACCAAACATTCGCAGAGCGCAGCCAAACCCAGATGCCCATCATGAGATGACACATATCTCTAGTGAGGAAAATCTGTGAAGAAACAGAAGAGTTAATGTTTGATAGAACATAAAACACTACACTGCAGAAGATCCATCCCATAATACATCAACATTATTATCCATCAACCAAAGTTTTTACATTTCAAACCCGACAATCTTCAGTCATTCAAGTGTTTTGATTATAAAGCATGCTTTTATTCAATAAATGAGACTTTATTTGAGTACAATGGTATTTAAGATGCTTTGGATTGTTCTGATCAATCAAAAGCTCTAGCAAAGAATCACACTCCCAACAATATTCTCCCAATCAACAGACCTGGTGCTGAAGAAGTGAGGTGTTTGAAACACTCTGATGTTCTTATTCTATGGTCAGCAGCTCAAAAGCATCACAAAGCTGGACCTGATAGACAGCAGGTTGGGTTATGCCATAGATATTAAACCCCTGATCCCAACTTCATACCTCAATGTCTATATATTCATCAATAATTATCCATCCAACCAAACGTCCATCCATGTGGTCATGCCATCGTACCTCCACTCCCAGATCGGACACCATCACGACTGTGTTTCTAACCAACGACACCATCAGGTTGGAGAAAGCCATGTTGACCAAAATCACGTCAGAGCTTCGGACGGCTCCCGTCTCCCTCAGAAGGCTTTGCCCGACCACTGCGATGACGGTGGTGTTACCCACGTTCCCCAGCAGCACCAGAATCACGTAGAGGGCGAAATAGAATGGAGATGAAGAGATAAACTGACTGACGCTTGAGGGTTTTCTTTGAGGGGCCATGTTTCTTCTAAAACTCCACCAGTCAAGTGTTCAAACGTCTTCAGACTTCAATCATAAATAGAGCGTTTCTCAGAACGTCTCAGTGGTGTTGTCATTTCTCCATCCCAGCACCTCCCTCTCCACCCACCGACCGCAAGCCCCTTTTATGGGCCATGGTTACCAAATAAATATCCACCCAAAACAACATCAGCTCCATCCTGATCCTGCCGTCACTGGAGAAGTTGCTGTGAATGGCAGGTGAGATTCCACCAGAGATATGGATGTTTTGGGAGACATGAGCTGAACTTGCATCTTCACACACAAGGGATTAACTATCCCCAGCAGGTTAATTAAACTCGCACTAGTTAGCAGTCTAATTCATTAGTAAGCCCACCACAATCCAAAAACAAAAAAAACTCCTGAAGCTTGCAGTTGGAGCTGTGATTTAACAACAGTGTAGATGGTCAGCATTGGTCTTTAGATCTTTGTACTATTAGCAAAGGTCAATCCTCTCGACACATACAACTACTAATTCTGAGTATGAGTGCATACTGAGTGTCATGAGTGCATTGTGTAAATTATGCATCTTTTACATAATGGATACTTTTTCACACAATCATGGCCATTATTATGATGCTTCCATTTTATTTGTACTCTATTTAGATGCAGAGTAGTTTCCACCAACCTGATGACCTGATTAACATCTGGTTTTCCACAATGTTGGCATCTGTGGGACTTTGTGCATCCAAGAGACACAGACATTGACGGAGGTGACCACTGACCAATGATCACCATGACCTCTGACCTGAAAGACATACAGAGAGATCTGAAGGAAGTTCATTCAGTACACATTCATTTTTATAATTATAATTATATTTTTATAATTATTGAATATTACAATTATTTAGATTGAAAGATTTTTGAGTATGAGAGTTTGTATTCATTCAAATCAGTTAAAATGATAAACCTAGAAGATAAGCAGAACCCTTTAGAAAATTAACTATGGTTTTAATAGAAATAAAAATAAATAAACCCATGGTTATTGTGGGGAAATCACGGTAACCACAAATAAACACTGTTTTTGCTAAACTAATAATTGTTTAACCATGGTATTTCTGGTAAAATTGTGATTCTACAAATGGTAATCAATCCACACAAAATAAATAAATAAATAAATAAATAAATAAATAAATAAATAAATAAATAAATAAAATAAAATAGTTTATTCTTTTACTGTTATAAAACCGTGGTTAATTATCTTAAGGGAAGATATTTGGAAAATGGGGAGATTTTCTAATATATTTTATAAAAACGTACAAAGATTTACTAAATGTATACACACATAAATACATAAAGTAAACTTGAAGTAAACTTGATTAAATAGCAGTCTATGGTAAAAAGGCTAATTCGCGCTCATAGTTTAAAGCATTTAACGGTCTCCATTGAAAGCGCGCGAAGGTGGCTCGTGAAACGGTGCGCGCTTTTTTTTAACGAGAGCCTGTCAATCTTTACCTCATAGAGCCGCTAGAAGACGTCATCGCGTGATGAGGTAAACACAATAAATAGTATGACATTTTAAGTGAAAATATGGTTATCCAAACTAGATGTACAATAAACAGATGTAAGGTACTTTGACCAAAACTGTGGTTATTTTGTAAGGTTTGATATAGAACATGTTTTCCTGTTCCATATGTAAAACGGAAATTAATTAATTACATAAATAAAATATGAATCATAATATAATGAAAGACAAAGAGTCATCGAGTGATCTGTATGGCATTCTTATTTAAAATTAAAGTTAAATTGTGAGTTAAATCAGTCCTGTGCTGTGGTTCAGTGTTTAATGGTCGCTAGGTGGCGCAAGAAACACATCAGAGTCTCACACAGGTTTAGCAGAGATTAACAACTCAATACAACACACATCTGACTGAGAGAGGCAGAAATAGAGACATCTCTTAACATCTCTTAACACAATGTATAAGAAGAGAATTTACGTATTTCTCGTTTGCTTCGTGTTTGGCATTTTAAAGACTCTGCTCTATAAAGAATGCTGGGTTAGAAGTAACTGGTGGATAAATACAGGAAAGGGTTAATCTATCATCTGCACAGTTAACCCAGCAGTCTGGGTGACACATTTAACCCTAATGATAGCTCAGTATAATGAGGAAAACAAACTAGGTGGAAAGGAGCAACAGCTCAGTGGAAGTATAACCGTTATGTGGCATAAACAGGCACACGTTATTTTACATGACTGTAAACTTGCTAATATTCACGTTTGCAAAGTAAAAACAGAAAACATAAGTTTACCTTGTGTAGTTTTTCTGTCAGACATTGGCATTTTCCTGTGAAGCCAGTGTTGCGTGACACAATGAGTTCACTTCCATTATAATCAATGAAGCTGCCACACTGCACACCCTTCGTTAATTATAACAGAAGTGACCGAGTGTATGTCTGCATCCGTCCAAAGCCACAGGCCCTAGCAGACATGAAGATAGAGAAGTATAATGTGAGACAGCAGACGCTTTCAGTCTGCAATAATGACTTGATAAGAAGAGGACAAACCTTCAATCCAGGAAGTTTCTTCTCAGGACAAATGATAGTACTCAAATTATTCTTCAGCTATTTTATTAATACTTACTGATACTTCAGTTTCACTCAGGTTAAACCAGATGCTCTCACAGCAGTTATATGATTTGAGATGCATTCATTTCATTCAGTTTGATGCATCATATTTGGTTTTGTCAATTCATATAGAATTCAAATTCAGGATTCTCGGGATAATCAACTGCATTTTGAAAGGCACACAACCCTAATTCTTCGTTCTTGAGTAAATACATGCAACTTTATTAAAAATAAATAATGCGACACAAAGATACAGGCTATTATGATGCAGGAAATGACATGATATCTGTAGTTTGTCTGTCCAAATGGAGCGAGAGGTTTTCTGTCAGATTACACGCGACAGAACTGACTTCAGAAACGCTCTGAGCTTCCTGTGTCCCACGGCGAGGACGACGGGCGACAGCGCGATGAAGGTGATGTTAGTGATGCGAGCCACGATGAGCAGGAACTCCGTGGAAGAGCGGGAAGATCTGCGGTTATAGTTGAAGTAGTTGACAGAGATGACACTGCCGCCCCACGACAAAATAAAGAGAATATTCAGAGCCAGAATCACCTGAGAAAACACAGAGATGTTCTACTATCAGCCATACTTTTATTTGGTCTAGACTACAAAGGATTGTTGCCATTGACGAGCGGCAGTAACGTCTGTACTGGACTGTTTTAAAAGTTATATTCATCTGCCTAAAAACAAGAAAGGGTTCAAAACCTGTCTTCATATGTTCACCATGGAGAACCTGAAAACATGAAGGGACTTGCTCACAGCCAGTGCATCTGTTCCCAGCGGACTGTGATCTGCTCTTCCCAGAGGATCTCGGCCCTAATAGAGGATCCATGAAGACCATTAGTTCATCATCACCGTATAATTAAGGTTTGGGAATGGCACTGTTCTGCTTGGTAGGTCTTGGTCCTAATCAACCGGATGGATTTGTACACTGGATCTGAGAGAAATCCAAATCCAAACTGATCATGTCTGTAAGTCATTAACATGCTATTGTCTGAATTAAAATTTCTCTGTTGAGAAAACAAACCAAAAACATTGATGACATCATCTTGCACTCGGGGGCGTATCCAAGAAAAGAAAACTGGTTTTCACACCGTTTTGATCAAGGAAGCATATGTCACACAACAGGTCTTCAGTTGAATAAATACTAAGAGTTTGGTCAGGACTGGTCTAGGAACATGGAGCTCACCTTAGCCGCCCGTCGCTCCGCAGGGATCCGGGTGATGACCGGCACGTCCGGACTCTTGTTGGCGGCTCGTCGTGTTTGTCCGTGAGCGTACAGCGTCAGCAGCGAGCCCAGATTGGTGACACTCATCAGGCAGATGGGAAGGCATTCGTGGATCAGCATGGAGGAGGTGGCGAAGGCCAGGCCGCTGTAGACTGATGGGAAGTCCCAAATACAGCCAAGCAGGGGGCGAGTGGTGCTGCTCACCAACATCAGCGTCTGCAGCAGAGATACACACAAGTTAAACAACAGTCTATGGACACTGACAGATCAATAAAAACAACGACTGACCTCGGTGGAGTTCTTGTCTCCGTTCCTGGAGAACACAAACGCTGGGATGGAGTAGATCAGATTGAGACTCCAGATGAGGCACAGCCCAAATATGAGGGGTTTGGGGGGTCCGGGGTGGCCGTGCACGTTGGTGATGGGCGGGGCGACCCGACGCAATGTTTGAAAATGAAAGGCGCTTAGAAAGAACGTCGACCAAACATTTGCAGAGCGCAGCCAAACCCAAACGCCCATCATGAAGCGACACCAGTTTCTACTGAGAAAAACCTGGGAGAAAAGAGCCAAGATGATGATTTCAGGCTGAAAGCAGGAGCAGAATAATAATCACGTTCATTTAAACAGCCATAAGCAGTGTTCGGGATTCAAACACACAGTAAAATCCAACTAGAGTTTAACAGTTTCCCAGCAATATCTGTTGGAGACACTATTCTACATCATCAAGTCATTTAAACACCATTGCTTCATCCAAGCTGAGGTGACGGAAAACTCTTCCTCAGTTCTGGACGAATAATGAAATACGAGTACTCATGCAGGTCTGCCGAGTGGAAACGCTAAAGACTTCAGATTTACATAGCATTACATAGCCTTTGACATGATCGGCTCAGATTTGGACTACTCTAATATCTTGTACAAGAAACTTGTTCAAAACCATCTTTACTTGTTTCATATGGTTCAGCTCCCAAATATCCCTTTATACCTACATCAGCTCTTCTCCTACAGACATTAGGACTGGATTTTGGGTGGTTTTTCATGCAATGGCAATGGTTTCAGTGGGTATTACCAAACATTTCATGTGTACGTGAGGTGGATCAAGGTTGAATTTAGAATTTTTTAATAAATGCTTGTATTGCACCATTGTTTCAATGTGTTACTGTTCGACATAAGATAATTACATTTCCATGTTGATTTGCATGTGTTTTGTTAACCTTTTACACCATTTAACATTACATCAACGTTACAAACAACAACATGTCAGCTTTGGGTCGGGTCTATTCATCCATCACGCCACAGTCATTCCTCCGTACCTCCATTCCCATGTCAGAGATCACCAGGAGAGAGTTTCTCGCCAACGACACCATCAGGTTGGAGAAAGCCATGTTGACCAGAATCAGGTCAGAGCTTCGGACGGCTCCCGTCTCCCTCAGAAGGCTTTCCCCGACCACTGCGATGACGGTGGTGTTCCCCACGTTCCCCAGCAGAACCAGAAAGAGGTACACGGCGATGTAGAGCGGAGACGACGCCATGCGCTGAGCGGCCGTGAGTCAGCTGATCACTGGACAATCCAGAGTTAGAAGCGCTTCAGAACTTCTCAGTATTTATGAAGCTGCTCTCAGTGACGTCTCAGTGACCTCATAGCCTCATCACCATCGTTTCCACATATATATATCAACCCAACACCACATCAGCTCCATCCCGTCCTGCTGGAGACGGAAGAGATACCACGAGGAGCCGGCGAGATTCCACCAGAGATACACATACATTAGGATTCACGAGGGATTGAACGATCCCAACAGGCCAATTAAACCCTCACTAGTTAGCAGACTACTTCATTAGTGAGCCCACCACGATCCTGCGGGGCTTAATATCAAGGGTCCAAACATACTTCATCGTTTAGCAATGATGCTAGAGTGGAATAGAGTCAGGTATAGAGTCAATGCTGTGGTTTAACTCCTCTCAGAAGGACACTACAATTCTCCTACAGATACACAATACAAAATACTTTTTCTCAAGGCAGTTTAGGATCACAGATGCCAGCTGATTGGTCAGATTTGAGTGCAGTGTACCGAACACAAGAAAGAAAAACTGCAGTCTAATTCACCCGTCTCTGCTTGTGCTCTTTGGACAGACAGGTATGATCATACATTTGAAGAAAATGATTGTCCCTTTGAGTAATTTGCAGACCCAGGTTTACTTTTTCACCTGAAACGCAGCACATGCAGCGGTCTAATTGACATGCAAGTATGCGATGCATTATCAAAGAATTTGTATACGTTCGTGAAAAATGTTTTCTGGCCTAAAATGGAGCAAATGCATGTAAAAATAATAAAGTGCACCAGTCTAACCATAGCAAACAAGCTTGTGTATAAAATAATAAAAAAATTATATGCATCCAAAAAATGCTTATAATGTTATGGTCACGTCTAACCATGGCATGCAAGCATGCAATACATAACAAATCATTAGCATGCTTGCATGTGTACATGCACCAGTCTAACTTGTGATGCATTAGCAAAGAATTGGCAAACTTGTGTAAAAAGTAGATTTCTGGTGTGAAATGCAGGTTGTGTGTAAGTCATCAACAGTTTTCATGCTGTTAGGATGTGAAATCTTAAGTAGCTCATTCGCTCTAAACCCTTGTCCAGCAGTCTTTATGTCTCTTAACAACGGCTACACATTCTACAGTGTTCTGGTTTACTGTAGCATTCGTGTGTAAAACCTGATGAAAAACAGCATTGTAATAAATCCAACTCAACCAAAAGTGAACATTAATAGATTCTAAAACACCACAGATAAAAAAGATATCGTCACTTCAATCCAAGCGAACGGATCGTTCCTCTAACGTGCCATTTGGTTATTTTTGGGAAACAAATAAATACATTCTGGAAATCACGCATTGTTTAGCTGGAATACAGCTGTGGTTACTACATAATAATCAAATCATCATGAAAAAATCATTGTGACAGGCATTACTTTTAATACGGCAGGAACTCATAGCTGTTATATTAATAAGAGAGGCAATTCATTTCCTCAAATTATAAACAAAATTGGAAGAATATGTGTATGTATTTTGTTCCTGGTTGTGGATTACAAGTGAATCAGTTCTGTGCTGTGGGTCAGTGTTTAATGGTCGCTAGGTGGCGCTAAACACATCAGGTTTAACAGAGATCTGACTGAGAGTGTGTATGTGTGTGTGTGAGGTTCTCACAGCTGTCAATCACTTCCCTCACGTGACCTATGACCTATGACCTGTGATGGATGTGTTGATCTCTTCCATACACCTCTTTATACTGATTACATTTCTATTTTCTATTATTATGAACCAGTTTCAGCTGCACAAGGCCAGTCATGAAACACTGTAAACAATACACTTGAAAGATGTGTAAATACATAAATTAACTATATATATATATATATATATATATATATATATATATATATATATATATATTAAAATGAAAATTAATACATTTACATATACAGTACAGACCAAAAGTTTGGAAACATTACTATTTTTAATGTTTTTGAAAGAAGTTTCTTCTGCTCATCAATCCTGCATTTATTTGATCAAAAATACAGAAAAAAACAGTAATATTGTGAAATATTATTACAACTTAAAATAATAGTTTTCTGTTTGAATATATACTTTAAAAAAAAAAAACTGTATTCCTGTGATGCAAATTCTCCCTGCACACTCAGATTTCATCAAGGTTAGGTATATCATAGTAAATGTAAACTGTGATTAAACTGTGATTAAAATGCAGTCTTTCATTTGAAACAGAAAGAGCACAGACAAAGCCTTAGTTTGAATTAAAAATAGATGTTTTATTTTTTTTGTCTGAGAAATAATAAAATGACATGTTTTCATTTGTAATTTGTATTAAATCTCATGTTGTTCAAAACATCACGAGAAAATGTTATCGTTAAACAGGTATCGTGAATCGTATCGTGAATCGTATGGTATCACAAGTTGAGTGTCTATCCCATCTCCAACATTATCTTTTCCAGACAGGAATCTCGGTCTGCCGTGGAGCCACTGAGCAGACGTTATAAGGTCCACTGATGGGATTACAAACCCGCTTCAGCTGAAGGCAGAGGAAGCAGAACTCCACCCTGCAGCGCTTACACATCAGGTTCTTACAAGCGAAGCCGTTGTGTTCCAGGAGCAGACCGCAGGTGGGGCAGGCTCGGATGGCGGGACACTCCACATCGTTCACGTAAGACAGCCGCATGTTTTTACATTTGGCTAGCTTGTCAACATCTGGGTGGACACAGTCTTCATGACTGCAGCGTAGAGAATGAGCGGCTGGTCCTCTCCATTCCCTCAGACACTGCCAGCAGAACTGGAAGCTCTTGTGTTTCAGCGCGGTGCAGATGGTGCATCTCACACACAGGTTACTCAGGTCTGCTCGCTCAACATAGGTCTCACAGCTCGGACACTGACACAGACACACACCAGAGAGCGGATCAGTGGTCACTTACTTCAGATGAGGGATTCACATGGTATTTCTACTCACTGATTTGAACTCGCAGTACTCAGTCGCTGCCAGAAGAGCCATATTCTCTTCAAAATGAGCTTGTTCTGAGTCACTAAGCACCGCCAGCTTCCTGACCTCCAGGTACGGCCACTCTGCACCGCATTTCTCTGTCCCATGTGTGATCGCTGGACAGTGGAATTTATACTGACCCTGTCAGAAACACAAGAACAAGACCAAAATACAGTCAGAGTCACTTGTAAATCCATAGTGTTTGGTGCACAAGAACATTAAAGTTATTAATCAACCCAGCGTAGTTTAGCAGAGAGTAAACGCGTATGTGTGTGTGTCTGTATACACATACACACACACACACACGCACACGCACGCACACACACACACACACACACTGTATAAAGACATGTGTTGATGTAAACACATCACAGTGGTAGAAACTGTAAACAGCTTGTGTGGTAACAGTTATACATCCTGACAGCACACATCTATCTGCCGTCATCTACATCTTTGTGTACAGACCAGATAATCAGATATGAGGACTGTGACGATTAGCCTAAGAGTATTTCTGTCCACCTGATCCAGCAGACTGCGACACCAGGCGGTCAGGGATTGAGGAGACACTGCGTGACCACAGGACATCTCTGCTCTCAGAACATCAGGGTCATCATCTAAAGCTGGAGTCACACACAGAGTCAGCACTGCTTCAACCCTCAACAGATCCATTATTACAGACATCTTACTCACTTATGTCGTCTCTGCGTCTCACAAATCTGAGCGTGGCATCATTCACGTCGTACTGTCCACTGCTCTGGGAGTTTCCCATCTGGTTCAGTTCGTCGTCTGGAAGAACTACACACGAATGAGAAAGACAGAAAGTGGATCACTGTTTTACGATAATGCGTTCACTTTCAGTTCAGAAGATGAGAAAGTGAAACCAGCTCTCAGTCACGCAGATAAACCATGACATATGAAACCTTTACAGAAAAGTTATTTTCCTCAATTAAAGATCAGGGTTTAAGTTAAAGAATACATATAATAGTGTGAAGAATCTTTTAATCTTCAGATTTGTGCCATTATCTTTGATATAACGAGCTGTGCTTTTACTTTTTGTTTTGCAAGCACTTCTGAGAAATCACTCTTTCTCTTATAATATCAGAAAGCTCTTTCCCTTCGATACCGTGCACTCCTTCAATCCTTGTTTTGTTCATATTGATATCCATTTCTATATTTACCAACACTCACACCTAGATATAAATCTGGATTTTAACATATCTGATTCTGTTTTCAGGATGAAAGAAACTCTTCAGATGATCCGAGTGTCTTGTAACCAGTCAGGAAGATGAGAACATGTTTATTTCTCGTATTTCCTTCCTAATCTATTGTGTGATATTTTTGTATGGGGTTAAATGCCTTAGGGGGGAAATAAATCAAATGTTTCTGAACACAGTGTTTCATCTATCACAATCCTTATGAAAGTTAACCATCAACACGATCTCATCATTGTATTAGAAATATAATAACGGTGTTTAGTCATATTGATAACTATACAGGTTTACTACAAATAAAACTGTGTTTAGTGAGGCTAAACCATGGCTAACTTTTGTTTTCTTGTAGTAGAACGGAAGGTAAAGGAGCTGATTTGGGAACAGTTGTTAGATCTCGACACTCGGGTGTGTTTCTCAGAGTTTTCTCTTCAGTTGTGAAGAGCTCGGGGTAAAGATGTTGTGCTCGATCTAAGGAGCGTGTTGGTGAAAGTGAAAGCTAAATATCGTGATCGGAACTGTGTTCGCGTAGCTTCATTTTTGCTTTCGTTTATCTAAGAAAGGATGTTTCGGACACACTCTTTCATCACTAGATGACGGGTGTGTGTTTCTACATTACTGGTCCAGCACATGGAGGATCTGTTCACACGGGTGAGTTCATCAAACATACTCACGAAACATTATTATTATTATTATTATTTTTAGCATAGTTGCTTCTTCCCGTGCTGTGTGTGAGGTTCGTGCTCTTTAAGCTTTTTCTCGATGGTAACTAAAGTCATCTAGAGCGAATGTTGTCCATGGCCGATATTCTCATGTTGTTTATTAGCTATTTTAGTCTCAACTATGTGAGTCTACGTCATCTCGCTGAAAATACGTCACGTGACGCTACTCACAAGCTTCATATGACGCTTCATCTTCATAGATCTTGTGCATACATTTCTCTCTCTCTCTCTCTCTCTCTCTCTCTCTCTCTCTCTCTCTATATATATATATATATATATTTGTGCTTTATGGTAGCTGATTAATAGCTGTTCATTATTGCTTTCTATAGAAACACCACTGTTATGCTGAAAGTGATTTTATTTCTTCTTCTGTAGATGAAATGAAGACCAGAGTAGATACAGATGTGCCAAAGCAGTAAGTGTCTAATATAATTCACTAGACACATCTAAAGCATTAGATTGAGATTATTTAGTGATGGTCAATGCTGGATAATGCAGTAGAATCTCACAATATTAGAAGATGTCTCCTCCTGGACTCTGAAGAGAATAAACTGAAGAGATCTCGGACACTTCTTAGTCAAAGGTCATATTGATGCAGTTCTGAATCCTCTTAGACATTATATATGCCAGATGTAATTGTGCGTTACATGAATATTTTTAATGATTTATCCTGTGTCTAATAACAGCAGTGTTGGCTTCTGTGGGACTCAGTTGTCCAGCATAGAGTCGTCTGTTCGGCCGTCCTTAGCTTCAGGTAAACCCCGCACACTTCAGAACAGGAACCAAAATACGTTTGTTTTCTTACATATTCTGCACACATGACATGCTGGGGAAAAAAGTGAATCATGAGCACAATCTAATAATTCATTCAACTTCCAGTCCACATGATCATACCCCTGTTATGTGATGTTGTGTGTGTGAGAGAGAGTGTGTGTGTGTGTGTGAGAGTGAGTGAGTGTGTGTGTGTGTGTGTGTGAGAGAGAGAGAGATGTTATGAAAGTGAGGTGTCATTCAGCCAAGTGTTATTATTACAATTAGTAAATTACTATATACACTTTCAATGGAGAATCAGGTTTAATTGTTGCTACAGTTGCATGTGAATATTTTCTTGTCTTTTCTTTTTACAAAACATGTTAGATTCGGTTTCACAGTGATTCAATCCAAACTGTGGTACTGACAGGTCAAGCTGAAACCTGAACATGAATGAGATGAAAGTTGTGTCTCTCTGCAGTAAATCAGATGGAAGAGGACATTAAAAAGATGGAGATCAAGGATCCAGCTGACAGATCATCAGTCTCTCACACACAGAAGGACAGACAAAGACAAACTAACCAAGATTCTTGTGAGTTGATAAAAAAAGGTCATTTAAATATGAGATTAAACCCTTAAGACGTCAGCTGAGTTTAACCGGTGGCTGATAACAGGATGAAGCCGGTTGAAGCAGCAGAAGCACAGCTGTTCCCTTCATGGGACATTATCACCGCTGCTTCTGTTCACTTCGTTCCTCTCTTCAGGTCCGTACAGGGGTCTGCTGAATCTGGGAGCCACCTGCTATCTGAACTCAACCCTCCAGGTGCTGTTCATGACCCGAGCGTTCAGAGAGAGCGTGCTGCGCCGGTCAGTGCTGGCTTCCTCTTATCTTTCTCATGTGTCTGAACTCAATATTGAGTTATTGTTTAATTCTTCAGATCTCCTGGGGACACAAGTGAGAAGTTCGAGACAGTATTAAAGGAACTGTTTGAAGAGCTCAGTGATCAGGACGAGGGTGCTCCGAGCGTCTCAACGAAACCAGTAATCAAGGCTCTCGGTGTACAGACACGTGAGTTCATGATGGGTGTAACTCAATCACATCCTTTATAACAACTGCACAAGTGTACGAAGGGTGGTGTATCTTCTCTTTATTTCAGTCTATGAGCAGCAGGACGCTGTGGAATACTTCCTAGATATCCTTGAGAAAGTAGGCCCTGATTTGGCCGAGGTAGCTCAGTCTTGTCCTTTTCCTTCAGTAAGAAACAGTGCAGAAATACAGTTCGGTGTGTGCTGTGACTCTTCTGCCTGAAACAGGTCTTCAGTGGAACTATGAGGAACAAGAGGAGATGTTCAGAAGATCACGAGTCTCATGATGACAGCTCGTTCAAGTCTCTACAGATCGCTCTGAACGTCACAGACACAGGAGCGTACAGGATAGTGAGAGAACACCGTCAGCTTCTGTGTTTCTGCTTGTGTGTGGAAGACACAAACACCTTTTATCTCAGAATTATGACGTCTTAAACTTCCAAACGCACTCATGATTCTGAGAGAAGGGGCGGAAACAGCCTGCCGTAATGATGTGGCTTGTGTGCGGGTCATCTTAAACAGCTTTACTTTGATTTTTCAGGAAGACGGGGTTCGATCTTATTTTGAATCTACAACATTAGTTGGAGACGACCAGATGTACTGTGAAACCTGCGACGAGAAACGAGACACCACATGGGTAAGATGAGTTTTTACTGCTGTCGGTGTACGGATAAAAGCCTAATCTCTCCAAAGCTGGTAGAGTCCCAGAGTAATGTCTTCTGTTCAGATATATTTGTGTGATGCTTTACAGGTTTGCTGATATAGAACTGTATTTCTGCTTTAAACAGGGTTGTGAGATACACAAGTATCCAGCAATACTGTCTCTGCACCTGAAAAGGTTTGAGTATGACTGCTGGTCGTGTGGGTTTGAGAAGAACGATTGCCCCATGGATGTACCGCTTCATTTATCTCTCGGGGTACGTGTCCCCCCTAAACGCCACACGATAGACCCTTCGATTGGGCTCTGACGGGATGAAGACACACTATTAGAGAACACAGACAGATGTGAATCAGTCTTTAGTGTTAACCCGTGCGTGATGTTGTTTCAGGAGCACAGATATGCTCTCTATGCCGTGATCAATCACAGGGGCAGTCGTTCTGGGGGTCACTACACCGCGGACATCCGCTCGTTCACTGAGAACAGGTGGTACTGTTTTGATGACAGTCATGTCACAGAGGTAATGATCATTATCCATTTAAGACTTTAATGATAAATACCACTGCTGCTTTATATCACTCAGCTGTGCTCTTGTGATTTCCTTCAGATTGATGAGCGCAAACTGGAAAGGTGAGTGACTCTTAACCCTTACCTGTCACCGTCCCACCTGTGGGACGCTTGGCGCTCTTTTTTTGTTTTTTTGTTCAAATCTTCTAGTAATCATCATAAGCTTAGAAGCCCCAGATTCATCCTGTGAAATCCATTTTGAAATCGGACATTGCATTACCTTGGAAATGGTACTTAAAATCTTATGGCGGTCTCCTCCCCCTTAGTGGGCGGAGTCAAGTGTCATATTACAAAATGCATTACAGTCTTTTTGACTCTCAGCTTTTTATAATCTTGGCAACAAACATATCATTGGAAAGGTCTGAGTGTCAGGAGAGAGAAGTAATATTAACAGAGAAACTAGACATTTGTCACAGAAAAATGCATTACATTGTTTTTGATGGCACCTGTTGGCTGTATGTGGTATGACGCCTTAAAATCGTAACATTTTTTCATATCAACTTCAAATTTGGAACAAAACTTATTTAGAATAATGCTTTAATTTTATACACATTTCTGAGTAAAACCTGTAATGTAAAATATATATAATAAATAAAAATGTATTTACAATACACTGAAGTTTCTATAAATGTTTGATACTTTGTTTTCTGAAAAAACTCCACTTTTGCAATAATCTGCTGATTGTCTTCTTTAAAAACAGACTTTAGGTCTATATTCCAAAGTGTTCATAAATTAAATCAATTTAAGTTTGCATAGTGGACTTTAATGCCTATTTTATAAAAAGATAAGTGAATCAACTATGAATGAATGCATATCATATCACAGAATTAACTAAGTAACTGTAGTTTCTTTTTAATGTAGGTCTAGGGAAGCTTACTTGCTCTTGTACCAGAAACGTGAGTACATTCACAATTTTGCATTTAATCTCAAATTCTCTCGTGTTGAACAAAGGCTGGTTCTTAAAAAAACTAAACAATTAAAATACTAATGAACAATGACAGCTAAACATGCTATTGCATGTATAATATCTATATGATTTTAATAGGGCCCTGCTAGTGCAAAGGATCATATTGTTCCTTTATGGATTATTTATTTATTTTAACATTCATCAGAGTGCAAATATGGTGCATATATCATACATACATAAATGTGTGAATCTTGGCACATATGTGAGTTTCGCACTATTAAGGGTTTTTTCTCCTCAGTCGACAGTCCTCCAGTTTCTAAGACGAGGAAAGTAACCCAGAATTCTGCCAGAACTGAAGAACCATGTGAGTCCTTCTACATTTAGCCAAAGCACTTCAGGCTCGCTCAGAATCATGTCAATGCATGATGTGTTGTTGGTGTTCCTGTTTCCTGCAGTGAGTTTGTAGTTTTCCCTTTGGTTCATCTCTTATGATCTTTGTGTGTACACCGCTGCTGTTTCTACACACTTTCATTAACTCTGCATCTAGATCTACATCGCTGGCAGCACACATCACAGTGTGGTATTCTTCAGGTTTCATGATATTTGCCAGTTGCTGAACTGGACAGGGGTTGTGGACTGAAACATTGTGTTGTTCCATGTTTCAATCCATGTTTTCTGTGAGGTGGATTTCGTCAGGAGCACATGCTTTTTACCTGTTGTTCAGCTTGGTTAGGCCAAATTAAATAACTTCATAAAGCAACATCCGTGTCTGATTTTTGTGCTTTTATAGCTTCGTCAGTTGCACGGGTGGAGGACGAAGAAGAACCCAAAACTAAATCTGCTGAAGCAGGAGAACCGGTGGAAACGGGCAGAGCTGGGGTGACTCAATCTGAGCTGATTTATCTTTTATAAGAAACACTTGTTAAAGGACGTATCCAATGACTGCAAATCATTCTTCTTTTCTTCTTTTTCAGCAGTGTGCTGCAGCTCATAATAAACCACATCTGGAAGGTAAACCAACTGAGAATTGATTTGATTTTACTGAAGATCATAGATAAAATCATTTTTCTCATGTTAATCACAAACAAACAACATTTTGATACATTTTTCAGAAAACACTTCTTATCTGAAGTTATCTGGCTTTTCAAGTAAATGAATCTGGTTTCATATTTGTAATGGAAAACAAGACAAAATTACTTTGTTTTTGCAGTGAATTCCTCTTGCTGTTTCTTGGTTGGTAGCTAAATAGCAAATATGAACCATTGTTGTTTAATAGTGTTGCCTTATGCAGATATTCCTGGCCGTTTCTTGAGCTCTTAAGCACTTGTTATATGCCAGTGTTTGATTGAGATGCTCATGATCGATGGATGTCTCCTCAGAGTCTGCTGTGACGCGGCGTCTGAGACAGAGACTTTGTGATGAGCCCAAGAAACCACATAAAAGAAAGCACGAGAAAACTGAGAGCATGCATAAAAAGGAGAAAGCCAGTAAAAGAAATGTCAAGTCTAATCACGAAGAGACAGAGACGAGAGAGATCGACATCAGAAGCAGAAAGATGTAACATATCATGAAGAAAAGAGACAAAACTGTGTGTGATAATTTGTAAAAGTTTTAATTAATGTGCATTCAGTTTAAAATGTGAATCATAGTTTATGTACATGTGTACAGGAACTGCTGATCTGTTAAATATTATATAATGTCTGTACTCGGACATCGAAATCCCAAGGGTTTCTCTCCATTTTCTATCACCGAAGTTGACTGATTGCACGGACACTATTGGACGAGAGCTGAACTGGATGATGACATCACTGAATCATTCGTCATCAGTTCGTTCACCAGTTTCTGCTCTGATTTATAATTCTCCATGTATCTTACGAAAGCGTATTGTATTCGTCAAACAAGCAACTATCACCAGTCAACTACTGTGATGCAGATTTACAGCTGTTCACAGAAAATAAAACTGGTATCTCACTGATATATATATACTGTGTGACTGAAATGTTTTTATTGAGGATTTAATTTCTAATTTTCATTTCTACACACAATTCTTAAATAAGAGGACATAATAGTAATCAGATCTGGTTGTGTTTCACAGCCCCGGGAAGAGGTAGAACTTCTTAAGATAGTGTTGTTCTGTCTTTGCACGGCATCTGACACGGATGATGCTCCTTAAACTTCTTCTGAAGGACCTGTTAACAAGAGGAAAACTCCTATCAACAGACCAGCTACACATACTGACCAGTCAACCAAAAAAGAAAGGGTCATACCACACACGTTTAGCACAGGACCTAAGAGCTGAGTTATAACAATACATCTCTGAAAGTAGTTGATAGTGGCATTGCTTCCTGAAAAGCTCCTCGATGTGATCCTCATGAGCATGCTTTTTAAATATCTCCACGATATCTTGGATGAAATCTGAGCCTCTGTCAGGATTCCTGTAGGAAACAGTATCTGAATAAAGAAAGCACATTACTGTATGACAGCTTGGAGCCAAACAAGCAGTGCATTGAGAGCGTAGAAGCCTCTGGTGTTTTAAGATGTTGTGAAGGTGTTTACCGGGAGTGGAGGACCTCAGGCAGCAGAAGTCTTTCTCTCGTTGCTCGGTCTTTGGCGTGCCGTCCTGGACATCCACACATCCATCATTACCTGAGATATACAGTAAGACACAAACCATCAAGTCTCTGTTTGAAGCTTGGAGGTCATGCACATGGTGCTGACACTGAAGTCAATAAACTGTGATTGTAATTAGCTGTTCGTCTGTGGATGAGGATGATTTTAGGCTTGTCTAGCAGTCCAGGACAGTTTGAGGTGTTCAAGCAAGTATAGATTTCATCTGTGGAGAAAACGTCCTCTTCCCCGTCAGAATTGACTATGCTGGAGACTCCCTTGTGACATGAACACCACGAAGCAGCTGTCTGATTGGCTGTGCTCCTGTCGCCGGGCGAAGTCTCGCATGGCAACGCTCATAGCCTGCACACCAACATTAGGTCTTAAAGTGACAGCAGCATAGAAACATGACACTTCATTATAATGCACTATTGAGCGCTGGTGTATACTGTAAATGTACCTGTGCTGTGAGGTCTCTCAGTGTGTGCACAGTGTAACCGAGAGCCTTCAGCAGTCGCTCTCGACCCGATCATCTCCATATTCAAACTCCACATAGGTAATGTTTTCTGTCAGAGGACTTGTCCTTCATCGGGTAAATCTTGAGAGAGGAAGAGGAAAAGAGAGTCAGGATAGTTCCCACGATAATACAGGGCTTTATAACATCGTTACACAAACAGCAATTTAATGATTCGTGTCCACATGTTGTATTAAAGTAGCAGTCGATGTCAGATATACTTACAACATTGCCTTTTTTTAAAAGCTTCTTCTCTTTAAATTCAGGTGTGCATGGCACCAAAGAATCGTCAGTTATCTGTTCACAAGCATAAAATAGAGGATTCAACAGAAGTCCTTTTGGTTTCATAAATCAATCATAAGTTCCCAGAGCATGTGCAGATGTGCAGTGTGTCTACCGCTTCCTGTCCACAGCTGTTGTTGCTGCAGCGCAGTGCATTATGGGTAGGCTCCGGCAGCTCCAGCAGAAGTAGTATGTGTGTTTGTTGGTGGCTGTGCAGATGGTGCAGTGCACACACAGGTTTGTCTGATCTCGTCTTTCCACGTAGGACAGGACACTTCAGAAACCGCTTCGGATTACAGTGTGACAGATAACTAAACTGTGTATACTGTAAAGAGATAGTTCACTCAGAAATCAAGCCTGGTGAAAGTGAATGAAGGTGTCATTTGATTTGGTGTTAAACTATCCCTGTGAGGAATTCATGGTTTTCAAATCCAACTCCAACAGCTTTCTAGCAGTGAGAAGACTGAGGTTCTCCTCTAAGATCTGCCTCTGTTTGCTGGACATCAGTCGACAGACGGACGGATAAGACAGCTTCAGTCCACAGGATCTCCGCCGGCCCTCATTAAACGCAGGACAGCTGAACTCAGGCTCTCTCTAAAACATGAGAACTGGTTACAGATGCAAACGCAGCACAGGAATCAGTGTCAGGAAGTGTGTACTAGAGATGTAACGATTCACTCAATGATTCGATTCACAGTTATTTTTAAACAAACTGAGATTAAAGACTAATTATAAATTTAATGTGTCCTTTTATTAGCTCTTGGACAAAATGCTATATGAAATATAACACTATAATAATATACTAATATAGCCCTTGCATAACATTACTCTTGTTGGTTTTGATTTCTTCTGTTGACCTCATCTGTAAGTGGCTTTGGATGAAAGCATCTGCTAAATGACTTAATGTAAATATAATGTAAATGTAAATAACAAAACTAAACTGAAATTTTAAAACAAGCCCCAAATCAACTAAATGAAGAACACAAATAAACATAGATAGTAAAGTTTGTAGGAAAACTTTAAGTTGGCTTGAAAAAGCCTAGCCAGAAAGTTTGAACTACTTGTAAAAGCGTAGTTTGAGTTTGAGGGTTTTCATTTTTATCTATTTTTAAGCAGTTTTAAAGCTTTGCAGACAATACAATCTATCAGAAAAATAAATAAATAGATAAATAGATAAGAAATAGTAAATTGGCATGTTGCTAGCATGATTAGCACGTGACTAGCATGTTGTTACCATTAATAGAAAGTGACTAGCATGATTAGCAAGTGACTAGCATGTTGTTACCATTACTAGAAAGTGACTAGCATGTCATTAGCATGATTAACATGTTAGTAGCATGTCGCTAGCATGTTACCAACATGATTAGCAAGTGACTAGCATGTTGTTACCATTACTAGAAAGTGACTAGCATGGTTAGCAAGTGACTAGCATTTTGTTACCATTACTACAAAGTGACTAGCATCTCATTAGCATGATTAACATGTTAGTAGCATGTTGCTAGCATGTTACCAACATGATTAGCAAGTGATTAGCATGTTGTTAGCATGATTAACAAGTGACTAGCATGCTGCTAGCATGACTAGCAAGTCACTAGCCTGTCATTAGCATTATTAGCAAGTCATTAGTATGTCGTTAAAAAGTTTCTAGCATGTTGATAACATTATAAACAAGTGACTAGCATGTTTTTAACCTGATTAACAAATAAATCTCTTCATATAAACAAAATAAGGCTTTAACTGTCTGTGCTCTTTCCATTTAAAATGAGATAAAACCACTTTAATTTTAAATGTATTTAAATTTATGCATTTAGAAGAAATAATTTGAAGCAAAAACAGAATGGTTTGACTTCAGTTTTGTGAAACTATACACATTCATATAAACTACCACTAAATGAATCTTGATTTGAATCGTCACATATTTGAATCAATTTTCAATCAGCTTGCGGTTAATCGTTACATCCTGAGTGTGTACACAGAGTGTAATGTGACCTACCTGTTTAAGATAATACTTGAACCAAGCGATGATGTAATGTGCTGGCCTTCGATGACCACAAGGCAATTCCACTGATGAAACAGAAATGAATTGATTACGTTTTTGATGGCCAAACAGAACTAGACCAAACATCTATGAAGCACCTTAAAGAGGCAGTTCACCTCAAAATAAAATTATTTACTCACCCTCAAATCATTCTAGGTGTGTATGACTTTCTTCTTTCAGACGATCAGAGGAATCCAATCAGAGTTGTATTAAAACATGTCTCTTCTAAGCTTTATAATGGCAGTAAATGGGTGCTGATGTTTTAAAAGCCCAATAATGTTTACGCCTGCATCCTACGGTGGAATGAACGAGTGTATGTCAGTTAGCAAAAGCTAGAGATTTAAGTTTATAAAGTTTTAAATATGGATATGTTTCTTCTTACACAAACACATTTTGTTTCACATTTATTCACCCCAAGGAGCCGTGTGAGACACTTTATATGATGGATGGATGTGCTTCATTGGACTAGTGAAAAATGACACCCATTCACTGCCATTATAAAGCTTGGAAGAGCAGGACATATTTTATTTTAATATAACCCTGTTTGTATTCATCTGAAAGAAAAAGTCATTTAGATGGCTTGACGGTGAGTAAATCATGGGGTACATTTTTTTTTAAGGCGAACTAATCCTTAAATAATTTCAGTTATGGCAGTCACAAAATAATACAGCACAACAGACTTTGTCAGAACATTGTTAGTAACACTCACTCACCAAAAGTCCTTCCTGTTGCTGTTCTTTCCTCAGAGTTACCATCTAACTGTTGCAGTCGCGTTTTTTGGATACCTTGGTTTCAAAATAAATAACATCCAGTTTTCTGAATTTTAATAGACCTGTAAATAGTTTATTTGAAATACCATGCTGGTCAGTTTCACTTTAGTTTTAAAGGGGAATTTTGCATAGAATATATTAAAAAATAAGGTTTCTATATTGTCTCTTTCTGCATATGAATTATCCAATAACTGATTGTTAGTAAAAGTCTACATGTCGAATAAATAGGGAGAAAAGGGGGAATGAAATACTTACTACAGTTTTTGAGAATGTTGATCACACTGTCTTCTTCATCCCAGTTTTCACTTGCTTCAGCCATTTTTGATTTAATCACTAAAATGTATTTTTCTTCTGCAAAACTATGACTGGAATGAACAATGGACCCCTGTTAGCGAATTGCACGGAGAAATATATGATCCTGCGGCAGACGGTCAACAACAAAAAGATACACCGTTTTGAGTCATTTGACTCGTGTCACGCGGGTTCCACCTACTGGTCAAAACGGTGTAATGAGACAATCCTAATGAGACCTTTTACAAAACTGCAAGTATTTTCATAACAGTGTAATGTTTTCAGTATAATTTAAACATAAATACTATGAAACATTAGGGTCTTTGCTAGTCAAACCATTTACGTGCAATTGAAATACGGCTTTATAGCTAAAATATTATGTGAACAGTAAAATAATTAACACCCATCCTATGGTTTGACTAGTACTTTTATGAAATATTGCAGTTCGTTCTTCATTTCAGTTATCTGGCTATGGATTACAAGTTAATCAGTCCTGTGCTGCGGGTCAGTGTTTAATGGTCGATGGGTGGCGCTACAAACACATCAGTCCCTCACAACTAGTTTACATTTAAAGAACTAACATCATATTCTCATATTCATAACAGTTACAGCTGCTTTTAATATCTGTCCCCGTTTAGAGAATTCAGAGTAAATATTAACACCGTGAACTTATTAATATATATTTTAATTCTTGTACGGTATCACAACATGACCGCTGTACCACCTGACCACTGCAGATTCATTTCGCAGTTGATTGTGTTGCCGTAGAAAAGCACAATCCTCTCGTAATTAGGCTACCTTAATTATTATGACATGGCTTGAATGCAGCTTTCAGCTCATCCAACCCCCATCAAACACACCTGAACAAGCTAATTAAGGCCTTCCAGACTACTGGAAAGCTACAGGCAGGTGAGCTTGATCAACGTTGGAATTGATCTCCTTGGATTTTTTAGGAACCCATTTTACACAGAGTTTGCTACTGCAGCAACACGTGTTGGTTTAGCTTTGTGTGCTTCTTCTGACGCACAAATTCAGGGCCTTTTCCAGCAGAGTTTGTTGTGAGATCACAGGTCGGGAGGATGACCGCTCGAGTGGATTTCTCGTTGATTGCTGCTTTGTTGTATCTGTTCGGATACTTGAGCATCGCTCATGCTATTCAAAGACGTAACACAGGTGACAAGATCTGTTGACTTCATTACACAACCTGAAGAAATGCAGAAACAAGTGGCTCAGTGTTAGAGAGTAATTAACAGTTTAGGAATGTGTAGGCTTTAAAAGTCTTGATCTGAACAGACACGTAGAATCTGTATTTAAAGCCCTGATACACAAATGCTGAAGCCACACTCTCTGGCCTCTGAAAATGATCCTCTTGAATCCTCTAGTGGATGGTTTTTGTCCGGCGACGCTGACGTTCGTGCCGGCCCGTCGAGGATGTTCTTCTGATGAAGACTGCCCTGGAGGACACAAATGCTGTCGATTTGACTGTGGGCCTGTTTGTGTGCTGCCTGTTTTCAGTGAGTTTCATTTAATGGCTGCTAAGGGTCTTAAAACAACACCCGTAACCCGTTGAATTCCATGTTGGTTTTAAGCAGAAATTTTTCCTTGTTCTCGTCTGAAGTAGGTTTTGAATCTATCACTTAGGATAGATTAATGCACAGGATGACTTCACAAAAGAGGAATAATACTAACTTGCTGTTCATGCTTTGAGTGTGTCGTGCTGTATATTGAAGTGGCTGACTATGTGCACAAACTAAAGCTGACCGTCTGTGTGCACGCAGTGAAGCCGGGTCAGTGTCCCTTACCAGAGATGATCCCACTGTGTGCTGAAAGCTGTTTCCATGATGGCCAGTGTCCTGCCACACAGAAGTGTTGCCCAACCACCGGTGGCTTTGCATGCAGCGAACCACGTGGTCAGGGAAGAGGTCAGATGAGCTGTCAGGGACATGGACCGGTTCGTGGACAGGGCCAGGGAAGCGGCCAGGGTCAGGGACAGGGCCAGGGAAGCGGCCAGGGTCAGGGACAGGGCCAGGGAAGCGGACAGGGCCAGGGAAGCGGCCAGGGTCAGGGACAGGGCCAGGGAAGCGGCCAGGGTCAGGGACAGGGCCAGGGAAGCGGCCAGGGTCAGGGACAGGGCCAGGGAAGCGGCCAGGGTCAGGGACAGGGCCAGGGAAGCGGCCAAGGTCAGGGACAGGGCCAGGGAAGCGGCCAGGGTCAGGGACAGGGCCAGGGAAGTGGACAGGGACTGGGCCAGGGACAAGGTCAGGGACAAGGCCAGGGAAGCGGTCAGGGCCAGGGACGCGGTCAGGGACGCGGTCAGGGACAGGGACAAGGTCAGGGAAGCGGTCAGGGACAAGGCCAGGGACAAGGCCAGGGACAAGGCCAGGGAAGCGGCCAGGGACAAGGCCAGGGCCAGGGCCAGGGACAGGGCCAGGGCCAGGGAAGCGGTCAGGGACAGGGTCAGGGACAAGGCCAGGGAAGCGGTCAGGGCCAGGGACAAGGCCAGGGCCAGGGACAGGGTCAGGGTCAGGGACAGGGCCAGGGAAGCGGTCAGGGTCTGGGACAAGGCCAGGGAAGCGGACAGGGTCAGGGACAGGGCCAGGGAAGCGGTCAGGGACAAGGCCAGGGAAGCGGTCAGGGACAAGGTCAGGGCCAGGGCCAGGGAAGCGGTCAGGGACAGGGACAAGGACAGGGCCAGGGACAGGGACAAGGCCAGGGAAGCGGTCAGGGACAAGGCCAGGGAAGCGGTCAGGGACAAGGCCAAGGAAGCGGTCAGGGACAGGGCCAGGGTCAGGGCCAAGGACAGGGCCAAGGCCAGGGCCAGGGCCAAGGCCAGGGCCAGGGCCAAGGCCAGGGACAGGGCCAGGGACAGGGCCAGGGACAGGGCCAGGGACAGGGCCAGGGACAGGGCCAGGGACAAGGCCAGGGACAAGGCCAGGGACAAGGCCAGGGACAAGGCCAGGGACAAGGCCAGGGACAAGGCCAGGGACAAGGCCAGGGACAAGGCCAGGGACAAGGCCAGGGACAAGGCCAGGGACAGGGACAAGGCCAAGGCCAGGGACAAGGCCAAGGACAGGGCCAGGGAAGCGGTCAGGGCCAAGGACAGGGCCAGGGACGCGGCCAGGGTCAGGGACAAGGCCAGGGACGCGGCCAGGGTCAGGGCCAAGGCCAGGGACGCGGCCAGGGTCAGGGACAAGGCCAGGGACAAGGCCAGGGTCAGGGCCAGGGCCAAGGCCAGGGTCAGGGCCAAGGACAGGGACAAGGCCAAGGTCAAGGTCAAGGTCAGGGACAAGGAAGCGGTCAGGGACAAGGTCAGGGACAGGGCCAGGGAAGCGGTCAGGGACAGGGACAGGGCCAGGGAAGCGGTCAGGGACAGGGTCAGGGACAGGGAAGCGGTCAGGGACAGGGACAGGGAAGCGGTCAGGGACAGGGACAGGGAAGCGGTCAGGGACAGGGAAGCGGTCAGGGACAGGGCCAGGGAAGCGGTCAGGGACAGGGTCAGGGACAGGGTCAGGGAAGCGGTCAGGGACAGGGCCAGGGACAGGGCCAGGGAAGCGGCCAGGGACAGGGCCAGGGAAGCGGCCAGGGACAGGGTCAGGGACAGGGTCAGGGACAAGGCCAGGGAAGCGGCCAGGGACAGGGCCAGGGAAGCGGCCAGGGACAGGGTCAGGGACAAGGCCAGGGAAGCGGCCAGGGACAGGGCCAGGGAAGCGGCCAGGGACAGGGTCAGGGACAAGGCCAGGGAAGCGGTCAGGGCCAGGGAAGCGGACAAGGCCAGGGACAAGGCCAGGGAAGCGGCCAGGGACAGGGCCAGGGACGCGGTCAGGGACAGGGTCAGGGACAGGGCCAGGGAAGCGGCCAGGGACAGGGCCAGGGAAGCGGTCAGGGACAAGGCCAGGGAAGCGGTCAGGGACAAGGTCAGGGACAAGGCCAGGGTCAGGGAAGCGGTCAGGGACAAGGCCAGGGTCAGGGACAGGGACAAGGTCAGGGAAGCGGTCAGGGACAAGGCCAGGGTCAGGGACAGGGACAAGGTCAGGGAAGCGGACAGGGTCAGGGAAGCTGTCAAGGCCAGGTACAGGGACATGGAAGTGGAAGAGGTCAGGGAAGAAGTCAACAGAAGGGTCAGGGATGTGGTCATTGAAGTGGACATGGGACTTTTGCTTAATGCTTACTGGAGATCTTTTCAATTCAGTGTTAATCCTATGGCATGGTTTCCTTGTTTGCTCAACTGTTTTGAAAGCTTTTCGGTCTGCTCCACCTCAAATAAAGAATTGCTTGATTTGAAGAGTTGGGTTTTTTTTGGTATTATTTGGCTGTTTCTCACAGTGCTTTTAAGTTCCTCTCCTTGAGACCTGGGTAGGGTTGCACCAGCCATTCGTAAGTTCTTAAATTAGAACGTTAAGACCACAAGGCTTTAATAACCACTAGCTAGTTTGTGACTAAATCTACACTATTTGGTTGCACCAGTTGTTCGTAAGTCAGGACGTAGTTCGTAAACTCTCTGCTGAGTAATGTGTAGTTTCATAGAGGCTTACCCTCATCCAAATAGAAACCTTTTACGTGAGCAGAACTGTTTAAATGCAATGAAGTTTAATTCTTAAATTTCTAATCACTCTTGTCTCACCTATACTAACGGTAAAAATTTAGTTTCATTTAAAACTATACACTAACTAGCTATTTGTATGTAAATGGAATTCAGAAACCGCAAGACGGCTCAAACACTGAAAGAAACCTCAATGCCTTTTTCGTTTGAAGAGTCCAACATGAAACAGACAGAGGCTTGCTGTAGATCAGGGATAGGCAACTCCGGTCTTTCAGGGCCACTAGGTGTGTTTAACTAGGTTTGGAGCTAAACTCTGTTGTTAGTAAAGGTCTACATGTCAAATAAATGGGGTGAAAAAGGGGGAATGAAAGACTTTAGTTTTTGAGAATGTTGATCACACTGTCTTCATCCCAGTTTTCACTTGCTTTGGCCATTTAAAAAAAAATATATAATCATTTAAACCTTTACTCTTCTTCTGCAAAACTATGACTGGAATGAACAATGGACCCCTGTTAGCGAATTGCACGGAGAAATATATGATCCTGCGGCATACGGTCAACAACAAAAAGATACACCGTTTTGAGTCATTTGACTCGTGTCACGCGGGTTCCACCTACTGGTCAAAACGGTGTAATGAGACAATCCTAATGAGACCTTTTACAAAACTGCAAGTATTTTCATAACAGTGTAATGTTTTCAGTATAATTTAAACATAAATACTATGAAACATTAGGGTCTTTGCTAGTCAAACCATTTACGTGCAATTGAAATACGGCTTTATAGCTAAAATATTATGTGAACAGTAAAATAATTAACACCCATCCTATGGTTTGACTAGTACTTTTATGAAATATTGCAGTTCGTTCTTCATTTCAGTTATCTGGCTATGGATTACAAGTTAATCAGTCCTTTGCTGCGGGTCAGTGTTTAATGGTCGATGGGTGGCGCTACAAACACATCAGTCCCTCACAACTAGTTTACATTTAAAGAACTAACATCATATTCTCATATTCATAACAGTTACAGCTGCTTTTAATATCTGTCCCCGTTTAGAGAATTCAGAGTAAATATTAACACCGTGAACTTATTAATATATATTTTAATTCTTGTACGGTATCACAACATGACCGCTGTACCACCTGACCACTGCAGATTCATTTCGCAGTTGATTGTGTTGCCGTAGAAAAGCACAATCCTCTCGTAATTAGGCTACCTTAATTATTATGACATGGCTTGAATGCAGCTTTCAGCTCATCCAACCCCCATCAAACACACCTGAACAAGCTAA
>NC_068392.1:534800-559245 GCF_023724105.1 Carassius gibelio
ACACACTCAAAGCATGAACAGCAAGTTAGTATTATTCCTCTTTTGTGAAGTCATCCTGTGCATTAATCTATCCTAAGTGATAGATTCAAAACCTACTTCAGACGAGAACAAGGAAAAATTTCTGCTTAAAACCAACATGGAATTCAACGGGTTACGGGTGTTGTTTTAAGACCCTTAGCAGCCATTAAATGAAACTCACTGAAAACAGGCAGCACACAAACAGGCCCACAGTCAAATCGACAGCATTTGTGTCCTCCAGGGCAGTCTTCATCAGAAGAACATCCTCGACGGGCCGGCACGAACGTCAGCGTCGCCGGACAAAAACCATCCACTAGAGGATTCAAGAGGATCATTTTCAGAGGCCAGAGAGTGTGGCTTCAGCATTTGTGTATCAGGGCTTTAAATACAGATTCTACGTGTCTGTTCAGATCAAGACTTTTAAAGCCTACACATTCCTAAACTGTTAATTACTCTCTAACACTGAGCCACTTGTTTCTGCATTTCTTCAGGTTGTGTAATGAAGTCAACAGATCTTGTCACCTGTGTTACGTCTTTGAATAGCATGAGCGATGCTCAAGTATCCGAACAGATACAACAAAGCAGCAATCAACGAGAAATCCACTCGAGCGGTCATCCTCCCGACCTGTGATCTCACAACAAACTCTGCTGGAAAAGGCCCTGAATTTGTGCGTCAGAAGAAGCACACAAAGCTAAACCAACACGTGTTGCTGCAGTAGCAAACTCTGTGTAAAATGGGTTCCTAAAAAATCCAAGGAGATCAATTCCAACGTTGATCAAGCTCACCTGCCTGTAGCTTTCCAGTAGTCTGGAAGGCCTTAATTAGCTTGTTCAGGTGTGTTTGATGGGGGTTGGATGAGCTGAAAGCTGCATTCAAGCCATGTCATAATAATTAAGGTAGCCTAATTACGAGAGGATTGTGCTTTTCTACGGCAACACAATCAACTGCGAAATGAATCTGCAGTGGTCAGGTGGTACAGCGGTCATGTTGTGATACCGTACAAGAATTAAAATATATATTAATAAGTTCACGGTGTTAATATTTACTCTGAATTCTCTAAACGGGGACAGATATTAAAAGCAGCTGTAACTGTTATGAATATGAGAATATGATGTTAGTTCTTTAAATGTAAACTAGTTGTGAGGGACTGATGTGTTTGTAGCGCCACCCATCGACCATTAAACACTGACCCGCAGCACAGGACTGATTAACTTGTAATCCATAGCCAGATAACTGAAATGAAGAACGAACTGCAATATTTCATAAAAGTACTAGTCAAACCATAGGATGGGTGTTAATTATTTTACTGTTCACATAATATTTTAGCTATAAAGCCGTATTTCAATTGCACGTAAATGGTTTGACTAGCAAAGACCCTAATGTTTCATAGTATTTATGTTTAAATTATACTGAAAACATTACACTGTTATGAAAATACTTGCAGTTTTGTAAAAGGTCTCATTAGGATTGTCTCATTACACCGTTTTGACCAGTAGGTGGAACCCGCGTGACACGAGTCAAATGACTCAAAACGGTGTATCTTTTTGTTGTTGACCGTATGCCGCAGGATCATATATTTCTCCGTGCAATTCGCTAACAGGGGTCCATTGTTCATTCCAGTCATAGTTTTGCAGAAGAAGAGTAAAGGTTTAAATGATTATATATTTTTTTTTAAATGGCCAAAGCAAGTGAAAACTGGGATGAAGACAGTGTGATCAACATTCTCAAAAACTAAAGTCTTTCATTCCCCCTTTTTCACCCCATTTATTTGACATGTAGACCTTTACTAACAACAGAGTTTAGCTCCAAACCTAGTTAAACACACCTAGTGGCCCTGAAAGACCGGAGTTGCCTATCCCTGATCTACAGCAAGCCTCTGTCTGTTTCATGTTGGACTCTTCAAACGAAAAAGGCATTGAGGTTTCTTTCAGTGTTTGAGCCGTCTTGCGGTTTCTGAATTCCATTTACATACAAATAGCTAGTTAGTGTATAGTTTTAAATGAAACTAAATTTTTACCGTTAGTATAGGTGAGACAAGAGTGATTAGAAATTTAAGAATTAAACTTCATTGCATTTAAACAGTTCTGCTCACGTAAAAGGTTTCTATTTGGATGAGGGTAAGCCTCTATGAAACTACACATTACTCAGCAGAGAGTTTACGAACTACGTCCTGACTTACGAACAACTGGTGCAACCAAATAGTGTAGATTTAGTCACAAACTAGCTAGTGGTTATTAAAGCCTTGTGGTCTTAACGTTCTAATTTAAGAACTTACGAATGGCTGGTGCAACCCTACCCAGGTCTCAAGGAGAGGAACTTAAAAGCACTGTGAGAAACAGCCAAATAATACCAAAAAAAAACCCAACTCTTCAAATCAAGCAATTCTTTATTTGAGGTGGAGCAGACCGAAAAGCTTTCAAAACAGTTGAGCAAACAAGGAAACCATGCCATAGGATTAACACTGAATTGAAAAGATCTCCAGTAAGCATTAAGCAAAAGTCCCATGTCCACTTCAATGACCACATCCCTGACCCTTCTGTTGACTTCTTCCCTGACCTCTTCCACTTCCATGTCCCTGTACCTGGCCTTGACAGCTTCCCTGACCCTGTCCGCTTCCCTGACCTTGTCCCTGTCCCTGACCCTGGCCTTGTCCCTGACCGCTTCCCTGACCTTGTCCCTGTCCCTGACCCTGGCCTTGTCCCTGTCCCTGACCCTGGCCTTGTCCCTGACCACTTCCCTGACCCTGGCCTTGTCCCTGACCTTGTCCCTGACCGCTTCCCTGGCCTTGTCCCTGGCCTTGTCCCTGACCGCTTCCCTGGCCGCTTCCCTGGCCCTGTCCCTGGCCTTGTCCGCTTCCCTGGCCCTGACCGCTTCCCTGGCCTTGTCCGCTTCCCTGGCCCTGACCGCTTCCCTGGCCTTGTCCCTGGCCTTGTCCCTGGCCGCTTCCCTGGCCCTGTCCCTGACCCTGTCCCTGGCCGCTTCCCTGTCCCTGACCGCTTCCCTGGCCCTGTCCCTGACCCTGTCCCTGACCGCTTCCCTGGCCCTGTCCCTGACCCTGTCCCAGACCGCTTCCCTGTCCCTGTCCCTGTCCCTGACCGCTTCCCTGTCCCTGACCCTGTCCCTGACCGCTTCCCTGGCCCTGTCCCTGACCCTGTCCCTGACCGCTTCCCTGGCCCTGTCCCTGACCCTGTCCCTGACCACTTCCCTGGCCTTGTCCCTGACCCTGTCCCTGACCGCGTCCCTGGCCCTGTCCCTGGCCTTGTCCGCTTCCCTGGCCCTGTCCCTGACCGCTTCCCTGGCCTTGTCCCTGGCCCTGTCCCTGACCGCTTCCCTGGCCCTGTCCCTGGCCGCTTCCCTGGCCTTGTCCCTGACCCTGTCCCTGGCCGCTTCCCTGGCCCTGTCCCTGACCCTGTCCCTGACCGCTTCCCTGGCCCTGTCCCTGACCGCTTCCCTGGCCCTGTCCCTGACCCTGTCCCTGACCGCTTCCCTGTCCCTGTCCCTGACCCTGTCCCTGACCACTTCCCTGGCCCTGTCCCTGACCTTGTCCCTGACCGCTTCCCTGGCCCTGTCCCTGACCTTGTCCCTGACCGCTTCCCTGGCCCTGTCCCTGACCTTGTCCCTGACCGCTTCCCTGTCCCTGACCGCTTCCCTGGCCCTGTCCCTGACCGCTTCCCTGGCCCTGTCCCTGACCGCTTCCCTGGCCCTGTCCCTGACCCTGTCCGCTTCCCTGGCCCTGTCCTTGTCCCTGACCTTGACCTTGACCTTGGCCTTGTCCCTGTCCTTGGCCCTGACCCTGGCCTTGTCCCTGTCCTTGGCCCTGACCCTGGCCTTGTCCCTGTCCTTGGCCCTGACCCTGGCCGCTTCCCTGGCCTTGTCCCTGACCCTGGCCTTGTCCCTGGCCTTGTCCCTGACCCTGGCCTTGTCCCTGGCCCTGACCGCTTCCCTGGCCCTGTCCCTGGCCTTGTCCTTGGCCTTGTCCCTGTCCTTGGCCTTGGCCTTGTCCCTGTCCCTGGCCTTGTCCCTGGCCTTGTCCCTGACCCTGGCCTTGTCCCTGACCCTGGCCTTGGCCCTGACCGCTTCCCTGGCCTTGTCCTTGACCTTGGCCTTGTCCCTGTCCTTGGCCTTGTCCCTGTCCTTGGCCCTGTCCTTGGCCCTGACCCTGGCCTTGTCCCTGTCCTTGGCCCTGACCCTGGCCTTGGCCCTGACCGCTTCCTTGGCCTTGTCCCTGACCGCTTCCCTGGCCTTGTCCCTGACCGCTTCCCTGGCCTTGTCCCTGTCCCTGACCTTGTCCCTGACCGCGTCCCTGGCCCTGTCCTTGTCCCTGGCCCTGTCCCTGGCCGCTTCCCTGGCCCTGGCCCTGACCGCTTCCCTGGCCCTGGCCCTGACCGCTTCCCTGGCCCTGTCCCTGACCGCTTCCCTGGCCCTGTCCCTGACCGCTTCCCTGGCCCTGTCCCTGACCCTGTCCGCTTCCCTGGCCCTGTCCCAGACCCTGACCGCTTCCCTGGCCCTGTCCCTGACCCTGTCCCTGACCGCTTCCCTGGCCCTGGCCCTGGCCCTGTCCCTGGCCCTGTCCCTGGCCCTGTCCCTGTCCCTGGCCTTGTCCCTGGCCGCTTCCCTGACCTTGTCCCTGTCCCTGACCGCGTCCCTGACCGCGTCCCTGGCCCTGACCGCTTCCCTGGCCTTGTCCCTGACCTTGTCCCTGGCCCTGTCCCTGTCCACTTCCCTGGCCCTGTCCCTGACCCTGGCCGCTTCCCTGGCCCTGTCCCTGACCTTGGCCGCTTCCCTGGCCCTGTCCCTGACCCTGGCCGCTTCCCTGGCCCTGTCCCTGACCCTGGCCGCTTCCCTGGCCCTGTCCCTGACCCTGGCCGCTTCCCTGGCCCTGTCCCTGACCCTGGCCCTGTCCCTGACCCTGGCCGCTTCCCTGGCCCTGTCCCTGACCCTGGCCGCTTCCCTGGCCCTGTCCCTGACCCTGGCCGCTTCCCTGGCCCTGTCCACGAACCGGTCCATGTCCCTGACAGCTCATCTGACCTCTTCCCTGACCACGTGGTTCGCTGCATGCAAAGCCACCGGTGGTTGGGCAACACTTCTGTGTGGCAGGACACTGGCCATCATGGAAACAGCTTTCAGCACACAGTGGGATCATCTCTGGTAAGGGACACTGACCCGGCTTCACTGCGTGCACACAGACGGTCAGCTTTAGTTTGTGCACATAGTCAGCCACTTCAATATACAGCACGACACACTCAAAGCATGAACAGCAAGTTAGTATTATTCCTCTTTTGTGAAGTCATCCTGTGCATTAATCTATCCTAAGTGATAGATTCAAAACCTACTTCAGACGAGAACAAGGAAAAATTTCTGCTTAAAACCAACATGGAATTCAACGGGTTACGGGTGTTGTTTTAAGACCCTTAGCAGCCATTAAATGAAACTCACTGAAAACAGGCAGCACACAAACAGGCCCACAGTCAAATCGACAGCATTTGTGTCCTCCAGGGCAGTCTTCATCAGAAGAACATCCTCGACGGGCCGGCACGAACGTCAGCGTCGCCGGACAAAAACCATCCACTAGAGGATTCAAGAGGATCATTTTCAGAGGCCAGAGAGTGTGGCTTCAGCATTTGTGTATCAGGGCTTTAAATACAGATTCTACGTGTCTGTTCAGATCAAGACTTTTAAAGCCTACACATTCCTAAACTGTTAATTACTCTCTAACACTGAGCCACTTGTTTCTGCATTTCTTCTGGTTGTGTAATGAAGTCAACAGATCTTGTCACCTGTGTTACGTCTTTGAATAGCATGAGCGATGCTCAAGTATCCGAACAGATACAACAAAGCAGCAATCAACGAGAAATCCACTCGAGCGGTCATCCTCCCGACCTGTGATCTCACAACAAACTCTGCTGGAAAAGGCCCTGAATTTGTGCGTCAGAAGAAGCACACAAAGCTAAACCAACACGTGTTGCTGCAGTAGCAAACTCTGTGTAAAATGGGTTCCTAAAAAATCCAAGGAGATCAATTCCAACGTTGATCAAGCTCACCTGCCTGTAGCTTTCCAGTAGTCTGGAAGGCCTTAATTAGCTTGTTCAGGTGTGTTTGATGGGGGTTGGATGAGCTGAAAGCTGCATTCAAGCCATGTCATAATAATTAAGGTAGCCTAATTACGAGAGGATTGTGCTTTTCTACGGCAACACAATCAACTGCGAAATGAATCTGCAGTGGTCAGGTGGTACAGCGGTCATGTTGTGATACCGTACAAGAATTAAAATATATATTAATAAGTTCACGGTGTTAATATTTACTCTGAATTCTCTAAACGGGGACAGATATTAAAAGCAGCTGTAACTGTTATGAATATGAGAATATGATGTTAGTTCTTTAAATGTAAACTAGTTGTGAGGGACTGATGTGTTTGTAGCGCCACCCATCGACCATTAAACACTGACCCGCAGCACAGGACTGATTAACTTGTAATCCATAGCCAGATAACTGAAATGAAGAACGAACTGCAATATTTCATAAAAGTACTAGTCAAACCATAGGATGGGTGTTAATTATTTTACTGTTCACATAATATTTTAGCTATAAAGCCGTATTTCAATTGCACGTAAATGGTTTGACTAGCAAAGACCCTAATGTTTCATAGTATTTATGTTTAAATTATACTGAAAACATTACACTGTTATGAAAATACTTGCAGTTTTGTAAAAGGTCTCATTAGGATTGTCTCATTACACCGTTTTGACCAGTAGGTGGAACCCGCGTGACACGAGTCAAATGACTCAAAACGGTGTATCTTTTTGTTGTTGACCGTATGCCGCAGGATCATATATTTCTCCGTGCAATTCGCTAACAGGGGTCCATTGTTCATTCCAGTCATAGTTTTGCAGAAGAAGAGTAAAGGTTTAAATGATTATATATTTTTTTTAAATGGCCAAAGCAAGTGAAAACTGGGATGAAGACAGTGTGATCAACATTCTCAAAAACTAAAGTCTTTCATTCCCCCTTTTTCACCCCATTTATTTGACATGTAGACCTTTACTAACAACAGAGTTTAGCTCCAAACCTAGTTAAACACACCTAGTGGCCCTGAAAGACCGGAGTTGCCTATCCCTGATCTACAGCAAGCCTCTGTCTGTTTCATGTTGGACTCTTCAAACGAAAAAGGCATTGAGGTTTCTTTCAGTGTTTGAGCCGTCTTGCGGTTTCTGAATTCCATTTACATACAAATAGCTAGTTAGTGTATAGTTTTAAATGAAACTAAATTTTTACCGTTAGTATAGGTGAGACAAGAGTGATTAGAAATTTAAGAATTAAACTTCATTGCATTTAAACAGTTCTGCTCACGTAAAAGGTTTCTATTTGGATGAGGGTAAGCCTCTATGAAACTACACATTACTCAGCAGAGAGTTTACGAACTACGTCCTGACTTACGAACAACTGGTGCAACCAAATAGTGTAGATTTAGTCACAAACTAGCTAGTGGTTATTAAAGCCTTGTGGTCTTAACGTTCTAATTTAAGAACTTACGAATGGCTGGTGCAACCCTACCCAGGTCTCAAGGAGAGGAACTTAAAAGCACTGTGAGAAACAGCCAAATAATACCAAAAAAAAACCCAACTCTTCAAATCAAGCAATTCTTTATTTGAGGTGGAGCAGACCGAAAAGCTTTCAAAACAGTTGAGCAAACAAGGAAACCATGCCATAGGATTAACACTGAATTGAAAAGATCTCCAGTAAGCATTAAGCAAAAGTCCCATGTCCACTTCAATGACCACATCCCTGACCCTTCTGTTGACTTCATCCCTGACCTCTTCCACTTCCATGTCCCTGTACCTGGCCTTGACAGCTTCCCTGACCCTGTCCGCTTCCCTGACCCTGTCCCTGACCCTGGCCTTGTCCCTGACCGCTTCCCTGACCTTGTCCCTGTCCCTGACCCTGGCCTTGTCCCTGTCCCTGACCCTGGCCTTGTCCCTGACCGCTTCCCTGACCCTGGCCTTGTCCCTGACCTTGTCCCTGACCGCTTCCCTGGACTTGTCCCTGGCCTTGTCCCTGACCGCTTCCCTGGCCCTGTCCCTGACCGCTTCCCTGGCCCTGTCCCTGGCCTTGTCCGCTTCCCTGGCCCTGACCGCTTCCCTGGCCTTGTCCGCTTCCCTGGCCCTGACCGCTTCCCTGGCCTTGTCCCTGGCCTTGTCCCTGGCCGCTTCCCTGGCCCTGTCCCTGACCCTGTCCCTGGCCGCTTCCCTGTCCCTGACCGCTTCCCTGGCCCTGTCCCTGACCCTGTCCCTGACCGCTTCCCTGGCCCTGTCCCTGACCCTGTCCCAGACCGCTTCCCTGTCCCTGTCCCTGACCCTGTCCCTGACCGCTTCCCTGTCCCTGACCCTGTCCCTGACCGCTTCCCTGGCCCTGTCCCTGACCCTGTCCCTGACCGCTTCCCTGTCCCTGTCCCTGACCCTGTCCCTGACCACTTCCCTGGCCTTGTCCCTGACCCTGTCCCTGACCGCGTCCCTGGCCCTGTCCCTGGCCTTGTCCGCTTCCCTGGCCCTGTCCCTGACCGCTTCCCTGGCCTTGTCCCTGGCCCTGTCCCTGACCGCTTCCCTGGCCCTGTCCCTGGCCGCTTCCCTGGCCTTGTCCCTGACCCTGTCCCTGGCCGCTTCCCTGGCCCTGTCCCTGACCCTGTCCCTGACCGCTTCCCTGGCCCTGTCCCTGACCGCTTCCCTGGCCCTGTCCCTGACCCTGTCCCTGACCGCTTCCCTGTCCCTGTCCCTGACCCTGTCCCTGACCGCTTCCCTGGCCCTGTCCCTGACCGCTTCCCTGGCCCTGTCCCTGACCCTGTCCCTGACCGCTTCCCTGTCCCTGTCCCTGACCCTGTCCCTGACCACTTCCCTGGCCCTGTCCCTGACCTTGTCCCTGACCGCTTCCCTGGCCCTGTCCCTGACCTTGTCCCTGACCGCTTCCCTGGCCCTGTCCCTGACCTTGTCCCTGACCGCTTCCCTGTCCCTGACCGCTTCCCTGGCCCTGACCGCTTCCCTGGCCCTGACCGCTTCCCTGGCCCTGTCCCTGACCGCTTCCCTGGCCCTGTCCCTGACCCTGTCCGCTTCCCTGGCCCTGTCCTTGTCCCTGACCTTGACCTTGACCTTGGCCTTGTCCCTGTCCTTGGCCCTGACCCTGGCCTTGTCCCTGTCCTTGGCCCTGACCCTGGCCTTGTCCCTGTCCTTGGCCCTGACCCTGGCCTTGTCCCTGTCCTTGGCCCTGACCCTGGCCTTGTCCCTGTCCTTGTCCCTGACCCTGGCCGCTTCCCTGGCCTTGTCCCTGACCCTGGCCTTGTCCCTGACCCTGGCCTTGTCCCTGGCCCTGACCGCTTCCCTGGCCCTGTCCCTGGCCTTGTCCTTGGCCTTGTCCCTGTCCTTGGCCTTGTCCCTGTCCCTGGCCTTGTCCCTGGCCTTGTCCCTGACCCTGGCCTTGTCCCTGACCCTGGCCTTGGCCCTGACCGCTTCCCTGGCCCTGTCCCTGGCCTTGTCCTTGACCTTGGCCTTGTCCCTGTCCTTGGCCTTGTCCCTGTCCTTGGCCCTGTCCTTGGCCCTGACCCTGGCCTTGGCCCTGACCGCTTCCCTGGCCTTGTCCCTGACCGCTTCCCTGGCCTTGTCCCTGTCCCTGACCTTGTCCCTGACCGCGTCCCTGGCCCTGTCCTTGTCCCTGGCCCTGTCCCTGACCTTGTCCCTGGCCCTGTCCCTGTCCACTTCCCTGGCCCTGTCCCTGGCCGCTTCCCTGGCCCTGTCCCTGACCTTGGCCGCTTCCCTGGCCCTGTCCCTGACCCTGGCCGCTTCCCTGGCCCTGTCCCTGACCCTGGCCGCTTCCCTGGCCCTGTCCCTGACCCTGGCCGCTTCCCTGGCTCTGTCCCTGACCCTGGCCCTGTCCCTGACCCTGGCCGCTTCCCTGGCCCTGTCCCTGACCCTGGCCGCTTCCCTGGCCCTGTCCCTGACCCTGGCCGCTTCCCTGGCCCTGTCCACGAACCGGTCCATGTCCCTGACAGCTCATCTGACCTCTTCCCTGACCACGTGGTTCGCTGCATGCAAAGCCACCGGTGGTTGGGCAACACTTCTGTGTGGCAGGACACTGGCCATCATGGAAACAGCTTTCAGCACACAGTGGGATCATCTCTGGTAAGGGACACTGACCCGGCTTCACTGCGTGCACACAGACGGTCAGCTTTAGTTTGTGCACATAGTCAGCCACTTCAATATACAGCACGACACACTCAAAGCATGAACAGCAAGTTAGTATTATTCCTCTTTTGTGAAGTCATCCTGTGCATTAATCTATCCTAAGTGATAGATTCAAAACCTACTTCAGACGAGAACAAGGAAAAATTTCTGCTTAAAACCAACATGGAATTCAACGGGTTACGGGTGTTGTTTTAAGACCCTTAGCAGCCATTAAATGAAACTCACTGAAAACAGGCAGCACACAAACAGGCCCACAGTCAAATCGACAGCATTTGTGTCCTCCAGGGCAGTCTTCATCAGAAGAACATCCTCGACGGGCCGGCACGAACGTCAGCGTCGCCGGACAAAAACCATCCACTAGAGGATTCAAGAGGATCATTTTCAGAGGCCAGAGAGTGTGGCTTCAGCATTTGTGTATCAGGGCTTTAAATACAGATTCTACGTGTCTGTTCAGATCAAGACTTTTAAAGCCTACACATTCCTAAACTGTTAATTACTCTCTAACACTGAGCCACTTGTTTCTGCATTTCTTCTGGTTGTGTAATGAAGTCAACAGATCTTGTCACCTGTGTTACGTCTTTGAATAGCATGAGCGATGCTCAAGTATCCGAACAGATACAACAAAGCAGCAATCAACGAGAAATCCACTCGAGCGGTCATCCTCCCGACCTGTGATCTCACAACAAACTCTGCTGGAAAAGGCCCTGAATTTGTGCGTCAGAAGAAGCACACAAAGCTAAACCAACACGTGTTGCTGCAGTAGCAAACTCTGTGTAAAATGGGTTCCTAAAAAATCCAAGGAGATCAATTCCAACGTTGATCAAGCTCACCTGCCTGTAGCTTTCCAGTAGTCTGGAAGGCCTTAATTAGCTTGTTCAGGTGTGTTTGATGGGGGTTGGATGAGCTGAAAGCTGCATTCAAGCCATGTCATAATAATTAAGGTAGCCTAATTACGAGAGGATTGTGCTTTTCTACGGCAACACAATCAACTGCGAAATGAATCTGCAGTGGTCAGGTGGTACAGCGGTCATGTTGTGATACCGTACAAGAATTAAAATATATATTAATAAGTTCACGGTGTTAATATTTACTCTGAATTCTCTAAACGGGGACAGATATTAAAAGCAGCTGTAACTGTTATGAATATGAGAATATGATGTTAGTTCTTTAAATGTAAACTAGTTGTGAGGGACTGATGTGTTTGTAGCGCCACCCATCGACCATTAAACACTGACCCGCAGCACAGGACTGATTAACTTGTAATCCATAGCCAGATAACTGAAATGAAGAACGAACTGCAATATTTCATAAAAGTACTAGTCAAACCATAGGATGGGTGTTAATTATTTTACTGTTCACATAATATTTTAGCTATAAAGCCGTATTTCAATTGCACGTAAATGGTTTGACTAGCAAAGACCCTAATGTTTCATAGTATTTATGTTTAAATTATACTGAAAACATTACACTGTTATGAAAATACTTGCAGTTTTGTAAAAGGTCTCATTAGGATTGTCTCATTACACCGTTTTGACCAGTAGGTGGAACCCGCGTGACACGAGTCAAATGACTCAAAACGGTGTATCTTTTTGTTGTTGACCGTATGCCGCAGGATCATATATTTCTCCGTGCAATTCGCTAACAGGGGTCCATTGTTCATTCCAGTCATAGTTTTGCAGAAGAAGAGTAAAGGTTTAAATGATTATATATTTTTTTTTAAATGGCCAAAGCAAGTGAAAACTGGGATGAAGACAGTGTGATCAACATTCTCAAAAACTAAAGTCTTTCATTCCCCCTTTTTCACCCCATTTATTTGACATGTAGACCTTTACTAACAACAGAGTTTAGCTCCAAACCTAGTTAAACACACCTAGTGGCCCTGAAAGACCGGAGTTGCCTATCCCTGATCTACAGCAAGCCTCTGTCTGTTTCATGTTGGACTCTTCAAACGAAAAAGGCATTGAGGTTTCTTTCAGTGTTTGAGCCGTCTTGCGGTTTCTGAATTCCATTTACATACAAATAGCTAGTTAGTGTATAGTTTTAAATGAAACTAAATTTTTACCGTTAGTATAGGTGAGACAAGAGTGATTAGAAATTTAAGAATTAAACTTCATTGCATTTAAACAGTTCTGCTCACGTAAAAGGTTTCTATTTGGATGAGGGTAAGCCTCTATGAAACTACACATTACTCAGCAGAGAGTTTACGAACTACGTCCTGACTTACGAACAACTGGTGCAACCAAATAGTGTAGATTTAGTCACAAACTAGCTAGTGGTTATTAAAGCCTTGTGGTCTTAACGTTCTAATTTAAGAACTTACGAATGGCTGGTGCAACCCTACCCAGGTCTCAAGGAGAGGAACTTAAAAGCACTGTGAGAAACAGCCAAATAATACCAAAAAAAAACCCAACTCTTCAAATCAAGCAATTCTTTATTTGAGGTGGAGCAGACCGAAAAGCTTTCAAAACAGTTGAGCAAACAAGGAAACCATGCCATAGGATTAACACTGAATTGAAAAGATCTCCAGTAAGCATTAAGCAAAAGTCCCATGTCCACTTCAATGACCACATCCCTGACCCTTCTGTTGACTTCTTCCCTGACCTCTTCCACTTCCATGTCCCTGTACCTGGCCTTGACAGCTTCCCTGACCCTGTCCGCTTCCCTGACCCTGTCCCTGACCCTGGCCTTGTCCCTGACCGCTTCCCTGACCTTGTCCCTGTCCCTGACCCTGGCCTTGTCCCTGTCCCTGACCCTGGCCTTGTCCCTGACCGCTTCCCTGACCCTGGCCTTGTCCCTGACCTTGTCCCTGACCGCTTCCCTGGACTTGTCCCTGGCCTTGTCCCTGACCGCTTCCCTGGCCCTGTCCCTGACCGCTTCCCTGGCCCTGTCCCTGGCCTTGTCCGCTTCCCTGGCCCTGACCGCTTCCCTGGCCTTGTCCGCTTCCCTGGCCCTGACCGCTTCCCTGGCCTTGTCCCTGGCCTTGTCCCTGGCCGCTTCCCTGGCCCTGTCCCTGACCCTGTCCCTGGCCGCTTCCCTGTCCCTGACCGCTTC
The DNA here is from genome assembly GCF_023724105.1 of Carassius gibelio. Taxonomy (NCBI): domain Eukaryota; kingdom Metazoa; phylum Chordata; class Actinopteri; order Cypriniformes; family Cyprinidae; genus Carassius; species Carassius gibelio. Next base: position 548,097 of record NC_068392.1, read on the forward strand.
CCTGGCCCTGTCCCTGACCCTGTCCCTGACCGCTTCCCTGGCCCTGTCCCTGACCCTGTCCCAGACCGCTTCCCTGGCCCTGTCCCTGACCCTGTCCCAGACCGCTTCCCTGTCCCTGTCCCTGACCCTGTCCCTGACCGCTTCCCTGTCCCTGACCCTGTCCCTGACCGCTTCCCTGGCCCTGTCCCTGACCCTGTCCCTGACCGCTTCCCTGTCCCTGTCCCTGACCCTGTCCCTGACCACTTCCCTGGCCTTGTCCCTGACCCTGTCCCTGACCGCGTCCCTGGCCCTGTCCCTGGCCTTGTCCGCTTCCCTGGCCCTGTCCCTGACCGCTTCCCTGGCCTTGTCCCTGGCCCTGTCCCTGACCGCTTCCCTGGCCCTGTCCCTGGCCGCTTCCCTGGCCTTGTCCCTGACCCTGTCCCTGGCCGCTTCCCTGGCCCTGTCCCTGACCCTGTCCCTGACCGCTTCCCTGGCCCTGTCCCTGACCGCTTCCCTGGCCCTGTCCCTGACCCTGTCCCTGACCGCTTCCCTGTCCCTGTCCCTGACCCTGTCCCTGACCACTTCCCTGGCCCTGTCCCTGACCTTGTCCCTGACCGCTTCCCTGGCCCTGTCCCTGACCTTGTCCCTGACCGCTTCCCTGGCCCTGTCCCTGACCTTGTCCCTGACCGCTTCCCTGTCCCTGACCGCTTCCCTGGCCCTGTCCCTGACCGCTTCCCTGGCCCTGTCCCTGACCGCTTCCCTGGCCCTGACCGCTTCCCTGGCCCTGTCCTTGTCCCTGACCTTGACCTTGACCTTGGCCTTGTCCCTGTCCTTGGCCCTGACCCTGGCCTTGTCCCTGTCCTTGGCCCTGACCCTGGCCTTGTCCCTGTCCTTGTCCCTGACCCTGGCCGCTTCCCTGGCCTTGTCCCTGACCCTGGCCTTGTCCCTGACCCTGGCCTTGTCCCTGGCCCTGGCCGCTTCCCTGGCCCTGTCCCTGGCCTTGTCCTTGGCCTTGTCCCTGTCCTTGGCCTTGTCCCTGTCCCTGGCCTTGTCCCTGGCCTTGTCCCTGACCCTGGCCTTGTCCCTGACCCTGGCCTTGGCCCTGACCGCTTCCCTGGCCCTGTCCCTGGCCTTGTCCTTGACCTTGGCCTTGTCCCTGTCCTTGGCCTTGTCCCTGTCCTTGGCCCTGTCCTTGGCCCTGACCCTGGCCTTGTCCCTGTCCTTGGCCCTGACCCTGGCCTTGGCCCTGACCGCTTCCTTGGCCTTGTCCCTGACCGCTTCCCTGGCCTTGTCCCTGACCGCTTCCCTGGCCTTGTCCCTGTCCCTGACCTTGTCCCTGACCGCGTCCCTGGCCCTGTCCTTGTCCCTGGCCGCTTCCCTGGCCCTGTCCCTGACCGCTTCCCTGGCCCTGGCCCTGACCCTGGCCTTGTCCCTGACCGCTTCCCTGGCCCTGTCCCTGACCGCTTCCCTGGCCCTGTCCCTGACCCTGTCCCTGTCCGCTTCCCTGGCCTTGTCCCAGACCCTGACCGCTTCCCTGGCCCTGTCCCTGACCCTGTCCCTGACCGCTTCCCTGGCCCTGGCCCTGTCCCTGGCCCTGGCCTTGTCCCTGTCCCTGTCCCTGGCCCTGTCCCTGGCCTTGTCCCTGGCCTTGTCCCTGGCCGCTTCCCTGACCTTGTCCCTGTCCCTGACCGCGTCCCTGACCGCGTCCCTGGCCCTGACCGCTTCCCTGGCCCTGTCCCTGACCTTGTCCCTGGCCCTGTCCCTGTCCACTTCCCTGGCCCTGTCCCTGACCTTGGCCGCTTCCCTGGCCCTGTCCCTGACCCTGGCCGCTTCCCTGGCCCTGTCCCTGACCCTGGCCGCTTCCCTGGCCCTGTCCCTGACCCTGGCCGCTTCCCTGGCCCTGTCCCTGACCCTGGCCCTGTCCCTGACCCTGGCCGCTTCCCTGGCCCTGTCCCTGACCCTGGCCGCTTCCCTGGCCCTGTCCCTGACCCTGGCCGCTTCCCTGGCCCTGTCCACGAACCGGTCCATGTCCCTGACAGCTCATCTGACCTCTTCCCTGACCACGTGGTTCGCTGCATGCAAAGCCACCGGTGGTTGGGCAACACTTCTGTGTGGCAGGACACTGGCCATCATGGAAACAGCTTTCAGCACACAGTGGGATCATCTCTGGTAAGGGACACTGACCCGGCTTCACTGCGTGCACACAGACGGTCAGCTTTAGTTTGTGCACATAGTCAGCCACTTCAATATACAGCACGACACACTCAAAGCATGAACAGCAAGTTAGTATTATTCCTCTTTTGTGAAGTCATCCTGTGCATTAATCTATCCTAAGTGATAGATTCAAAACCTACTTCAGACGAGAACAAGGAAAAATTTCTGCTTAAAACCAACATGGAATTCAACGGGTTACGGGTGTTGTTTTAAGACCCTTAGCAGCCATTAAATGAAACTCACTGAAAACAGGCAGCACACAAACAGGCCCACAGTCAAATCGACAGCATTTGTGTCCTCCAGGGCAGTCTTCATCAGAAGAACATCCTCGACGGGCCGGCACGAACGTCAGCGTCGCCGGACAAAAACCATCCACTAGAGGATTCAAGAGGATCATTTTCAGAGGCCAGAGAGTGTGGCTTCAGCATTTGTGTATCAGGGCTTTAAATACAGATTCTACGTGTCTGTTCAGATCAAGACTTTTAAAGCCTACACATTCCTAAACTGTTAATTACTCTCTAACACTGAGCCACTTGTTTCTGCATTTCTTCAGGTTGTGTAATGAAGTCAACAGATCTTGTCACCTGTGTTACGTCTTTGAATAGCATGAGCGATGCTCAAGTATCCGAACAGATACAACAAAGCAGCAATCAACGAGAAATCCACTCGAGCGGTCATCCTCCCGACCTGTGATCTCACAACAAACTCTGCTGGAAAAGGCCCTGAATTTGTGCGTCAGAAGAAGCACACAAAGCTAAACCAACACGTGTTGCTGCAGTAGCAAACTCTGTGTAAAATGGGTTCCTAAAAAATCCAAGGAGATCAATTCCAACGTTGATCAAGCTCACCTGCCTGTAGCTTTCCAGTAGTCTGGAAGGCCTTAATTAGCTTGTTCAGGTGTGTTTGATGGGGGTTGGATGAGCTGAAAGCTGCATTCAAGCCATGTCATAATAATTAAGGTAGCCTAATTACGAGAGGATTGTGCTTTTCTACGGCAACACAATCAACTGCGAAATGAATCTGCAGTGGTCAGGTGGTACAGCGGTCATGTTGTGATACCGTACAAGAATTAAAATATATATTAATAAGTTCACGGTGTTAATATTTACTCTGAATTCTCTAAACGGGGACAGATATTAAAAGCAGCTGTAACTGTTATGAATATGAGAATATGATGTTAGTTCTTTAAATGTAAACTAGTTGTGAGGGACTGATGTGTTTGTAGCGCCACCCATCGACCATTAAACACTGACCCGCAGCACAGGACTGATTAACTTGTAATCCATAGCCAGATAACTGAAATGAAGAACGAACTGCAATATTTCATAAAAGTACTAGTCAAACCATAGGATGGGTGTTAATTATTTTACTGTTCACATAATATTTTAGCTATAAAGCCGTATTTCAATTGCACGTAAATGGTTTGACTAGCAAAGACCCTAATGTTTCATAGTATTTATGTTTAAATTATACTGAAAACATTACACTGTTATGAAAATACTTGCAGTTTTGTAAAAGGTCTCATTAGGATTGTCTCATTACACCGTTTTGACCAGTAGGTGGAACCCGCGTGACACGAGTCAAATGACTCAAAACGGTGTATCTTTTTGTTGTTGACCGTATGCCGGAGGATCATATATTTCTCCGTGCAATTCGCTAACAGGGGTCCATTGTTCATTCCAGTCATAGTTTTGCAGAAGAAGAGTAAAGGTTTAAATGATTATATATTTTTTTTTAAATGGCCAAAGCAAGTGAAAACTGGGATGAAGACAGTGTGATCAACATTCTCAAAAACTAAAGTCTTTCATTCCCCCTTTTTCACCCCATTTATTTGACATGTAGACCTTTACTAACAACAGAGTTTAGCTCCAAACCTAGTTAAACACACCTAGTGGCCCTGAAAGACCGGAGTTGCCTATCCCTGATCTACAGCAAGCCTCTGTCTGTTTCATGTTGGACTCTTCAAACGAAAAAGGCATTGAGGTTTCTTTCAGTGTTTGAGCCGTCTTGCGGTTTCTGAATTCCATTTACATACAAATAGCTAGTTAGTGTATAGTTTTAAATGAAACTAAATTTTTACCGTTAGTATAGGTGAGACAAGAGTGATTAGAAATTTAAGAATTAAACTTCATTGCATTTAAACAGTTCTGCTCACGTAAAAGGTTTCTATTTGGATGAGGGTAAGCCTCTATGAAACTACACATTACTCAGCAGAGAGTTTACGAACTACGTCCTGACTTACGAACAACTGGTGCAACCAAATAGTGTAGATTTAGTCACAAACTAGCTAGTGGTTATTAAAGCCTTGTGGTCTTAACGTTCTAATTTAAGAACTTACGAATGGCTGGTGCAACCCTACCCAGGTCTCAAGGAGAGGAACTTAAAAGCACTGTGAGAAACAGCCAAATAATACCAAAAAAAAACCCAACTCTTCAAATCAAGCAATTCTTTATTTGAGGTGGAGCAGACCGAAAAGCTTTCAAAACAGTTGAGCAAACAAGGAAACCATGCCATAGGATTAACACTGAATTGAAAAGATCTCCAGTAAGCATTAAGCAAAAGTCCCATGTCCACTTCAATGACCACATCCCTGACCCTTCTGTTGACTTCTTCCCTGACCTCTTCCACTTCCATGTCCCTGTACCTGGCCTTGACAGCTTCCCTGACCCTGTCCGCTTCCCTGACCTTGTCCCTGTCCCTGACCCTGGCCTTGTCCCTGACCGCTTCCCTGACCTTGTCCCTGTCCCTGACCCTGGCCTTGTCCCTGTCCCTGACCCTGGCCTTGTCCCTGACCACTTCCCTGACCCTGGCCTTGTCCCTGACCTTGTCCCTGACCGCTTCCCTGGCCTTGTCCCTGGCCTTGTCCCTGACCGCTTCCCTGGCCCTGTCCCTGACCGCTTCCCTGGCCCTGTCCCTGGCCGCTTCCCTGGCCCTGTCCCTGGCCTTGTCCGCTTCCCTGGCCCTGACCGCTTCCCTGGCCTTGTCCGCTTCCCTGGCCCTGACCGCTTCCCTGGCCTTGTCCCTGGCCGCTTCCCTGGCCCTGTCCCTGACCCTGTCCCTGGCCGCTTCCCTGTCCCTGACCGCTTCCCTGGCCCTGTCCCTGACCCTGTCCCTGACCGCTTCCCTGGCCCTGTCCCTGACCCTGTCCCAGACCGCTTCCCTGTCCCTGACCCTGACCCTGTCCCTGACCGCTTCCCTGTCCCTGACCCTGTCCCTGACCGCTTCCCTGGCCCTGTCCCTGACCCTGTCCCTGACCGCTTCCCTGTCCCTGTCCCTGACCCTGTCCCTGACCACTTCCCTGGCCTTGTCCCTGACCCTGTCCCTGACCGCGTCCCTGGCCCTGTCCCTGGCCTTGTCCGCTTCCCTGGCCCTCTCCCTGACCGCTTCCCTGGCCTTGTCCCTGGCCCTGTCCCTGACCGCTTCCCTGGCCCTGTCCCTGGCCGCTTCCCTGGCCTTGTCCCTGACCCTGTCCCTGGCCGCTTCCCTGGCCCTGTCCCTGACCCTGTCCCTGACCGCTTCCCTGGCCCTGTCCCTGACCGCTTCCCTGGCCCTGTCCCTGACCCTGTCCCTGACCGCTTCCCTGGCCCTGTCCCTGACCGCTTCCCTGGCCCTGTCCCTGACCCTGTCCCTGACCGCTTCCCTGTCCCTGTCCCTGACCGCTTCCCTGTCCCTGTCCCTGACCCTGTCCCTGACCACTTCCCTGGCCCTGTCCCTGACCTTGTCCCTGACCGCTTCCCTGGCCCTGTCCCTGACCTTGTCCCTGACCGCTTCCCTGGCCCTGTCCCTGACCTTGTCCCTGACCGCTTCCCTGTCCCTGACCGCTTCCCTGGCCCTGTCCCTGACCGCTTCCCTGGCCCTGTCCCTGACCGCTTCCCTGGCCCTGTCCCTGACCCTGTCCGCTTCCCTGGCCCTGTCCTTGTCCCTGACCTTGACCTTGACCTTGGCCTTGTCCCTGTCCTTGGCCCTGACCCTGGCCTTGTCCCTGTCCTTGGCCCTGACCCTGGCCTTGTCCCTGTCCTTGGCCCTGACCCTGGCCGCTTCCCTGGCCTTGTCCCTGACCCTGGCCTTGTCCCTGGCCTTGTCCCTGACCCTGGCCTTGTCCCTGGCCCTGACCGCTTCCCTGGCCCTGTCCCTGGCCTTGGCCTTGTCCCTGTCCCTGGCCTTGTCCCTGGCCTTGTCCCTGGCCTTGTCCCTGACCCTGGCCTTGTCCCTGACCCTGGCCTTGGCCCTGACCGCTTCCCTGGCCCTGTCCCTGGCCTTGTCCTTGACCTTGGCCTTGTCCCTGTCCTTGGCCTTGTCCCTGTCCTTGGCCCTGTCCTTGGCCCTGACCCTGGCCTTGTCCCTGTCCTTGGCCCTGACCCTGGCCTTGGCCCTGACCGCTTCCTTGGCCTTGTCCCTGACCGCTTCCCTGGCCTTGTCCCTGACCGCTTCCCTGGCCTTGTCCCTGTCCCTGACCTTGTCCCTGACCGCGTCCCTGGCCCTGTCCTTGTCCCTGGCCCTGTCCCTGGCCGCTTCCCTGGCCCTGTCCCTGACCGCTTCCCTGGCCCTGGCCCTGACCGCTTCCCTGGCCCTGGCCCTGACCGCTTCCCTGGCCCTGTCCCTGACCCTGTCCGCTTCCCTGGCCTTGTCCCAGACCCTGACCGCTTCCCTGGCCCTGTCCCTGACCCTGTCCCTGACCGCTTCCCTGGCCCTGGCCCTGTCCCTGGCCCTGGCCTTGTCCCTGTCCCTGGCCCTGTCCCTGGCCTTGTCCCTGGCCTTGTCCCTGGCCTTGTCCCTGACCTTGTCCCTGTCCCTGACCGCGTCCCTGACCGCGTCCCTGGCCCTGACCGCTTCCCTGGCCTTGTCCCTGACCTTGTCCCTGGCCCTGTCCCTGTCCACTTCCCTGGCCCTGTCCCTGACCTTGGCCGCTTCCCTGGCCCTGTCCCTGACCCTGGCCGCTTCCCTGGCCCTGTCCCTGACCCTGGCCGCTTCCCTGGCCCTGTCCCTGACCCTGGCCGCTTCCCTGTCCCTGTCCCTGACCCTGGCCCTGTCCCTGACCCTGGCCGCTTCCCTGGCCCTGTCCCTGACCCTGGCCGCTTCCCTGGCCCTGTCCACGAACCGGTCCATGTCCCTGACAGCTCATCTGACCTCTTCCCTGACCACGTGGTTCGCTGCATGCAAAGCCACCGGTGGTTGGGCAACACTTCTGTGTGGCAGGACACTGGCCATCATGGAAACAGCTTTCAGCACACAGTGGGATCATCTCTGGTAAGGGACACTGACCCGGCTTCACTGCGTGCACACAGACGGTCAGCTTTAGTTTGTGCACATAGTCAGCCACTTCAATATACAGCACGACACACTCAAAGCATGAACAGCAAGTTAGTATTATTCCTCTTTTGTGAAGTCATCCTGTGCATTAATCTATCCTAAGTGATAGATTCAAAACCTACTTCAGACGAGAACAAGGAAAAATTTCTGCTTAAAACCAACATGGAATTCAACGGGTTACGGGTGTTGTTTTAAGACCCTTAGCAGCCATTAAATGAAACTCACTGAAAACAGGCAGCACACAAACAGGCCCACAGTCAAATCGACAGCATTTGTGTCCTCCAGGGCAGTCTTCATCAGAAGAACATCCTCGACGGGCCGGCACGAACGTCAGCGTCGCCGGACAAAAACCATCCACTAGAGGATTCAAGAGGATCATTTTCAGAGGCCAGAGAGTGTGGCTTCAGCATTTGTGTATCAGGGCTTTAAATACAGATTCTACGTGTCTGTTCAGATCAAGACTTTTAAAGCCTACACATTCCTAAACTGTTAATTACTCTCTAACACTGAGCCACTTGTTTCTGCATTTCTTCTGGTTGTGTAATGAAGTCAACAGATCTTGTCACCTGTGTTACGTCTTTGAATAGCATGAGCGATGCTCAAGTATCCGAACAGATACAACAAAGCAGCAATCAACGAGAAATCCACTCGAGCGGTCATCCTCCCGACCTGTGATCTCACAACAAACTCTGCTGGAAAAGGCCCTGAATTTGTGCGTCAGAAGAAGCACACAAAGCTAAACCAACACGTGTTGCTGCAGTAGCAAACTCTGTGTAAAATGGGTTCCTAAAAAATCCAAGGAGATCAATTCCAACGTTGATCAAGCTCACCTGCCTGTAGCTTTCCAGTAGTCTGGAAGGCCTTAATTAGCTTGTTCAGGTGTGTTTGATGGGGGTTGGATGAGCTGAAAGCTGCATTCAAGCCATGTCATAATAATTAAGGTAGCCTAATTACGAGAGGATTGTGCTTTTCTACGGCAACACAATCAACTGCGAAATGAATCTGCAGTGGTCAGGTGGTACAGCGGTCATGTTGTGATACCGTACAAGAATTAAAATATATATTAATAAGTTCACGGTGTTAATATTTACTCTGAATTCTCTAAACGGGGACAGATATTAAAAGCAGCTGTAACTGTTATGAATATGAGAATATGATGTTAGTTCTTTAAATGTAAACTAGTTGTGAGGGACTGATGTGTTTGTAGCGCCACCCATCGACCATTAAACACTGACCCGCAGCACAGGACTGATTAACTTGTAATCCATAGCCAGATAACTGAAATGAAGAACGAACTGCAATATTTCATAAAAGTACTAGTCAAACCATAGGATGGGTGTTAATTATTTTACTGTTCACATAATATTTTAGCTATAAAGCCGTATTTCAATTGCACGTAAATGGTTTGACTAGCAAAGACCCTAATGTTTCATAGTATTTATGTTTAAATTATACTGAAAACATTACACTGTTATGAAAATACTTGCAGTTTTGTAAAAGGTCTCATTAGGATTGTCTCATTACACCGTTTTGACCAGTAGGTGGAACCCGCGTGACACGAGTCAAATGACTCAAAACGGTGTATCTTTTTGTTGTTGACCGTATGCCGCAGGATCATATATTTCTCCGTGCAATTCGCTAACAGGGGTCCATTGTTCATTCCAGTCATAGTTTTGCAGAAGAAGAGTAAAGGTTTAAATGATTATATATTTTTTTTTAAATGGCCAAAGCAAGTGAAAACTGGGATGAAGACAGTGTGATCAACATTCTCAAAAACTAAAGTCTTTCATTCCCCCTTTTTCACCCCATTTATTTGACATGTAGACCTTTACTAACAACAGAGTTTAGCTCCAAACCTAGTTAAACACACCTAGTGGCCCTGAAAGACCGGAGTTGCCTATCCCTGATCTACAGCAAGCCTCTGTCTGTTTCATGTTGGACTCTTCAAACGAAAAAGGCATTGAGGTTTCTTTCAGTGTTTGAGCCGTCTTGCGGTTTCTGAATTCCATTTACATACAAATAGCTAGTTAGTGTATAGTTTTAAATGAAACTAAATTTTTACCGTTAGTATAGGTGAGACAAGAGTGATTAGAAATTTAAGAATTAAACTTCATTGCATTTAAACAGTTCTGCTCACGTAAAAGGTTTCTATTTGGATGAGGGTAAGCCTCTATGAAACTACACATTACTCAGCAGAGAGTTTACGAACTACGTCCTGACTTACGAACAACTGGTGCAACCAAATAGTGTAGATTTAGTCACAAACTAGCTAGTGGTTATTAAAGCCTTGTGGTCTTAACGTTCTAATTTAAGAACTTACGAATGGCTGGTGCAACCCTACCCAGGTCTCAAGGAGAGGAACTTAAAAGCACTGTGAGAAACAGCCAAATAATACCAAAAAAAAACCCAACTCTTCAAATCAAGCAATTCTTTATTTGAGGTGGAGCAGACCGAAAAGCTTTCAAAACAGTTGAGCAAACAAGGAAACCATGCCATAGGATTAACACTGAATTGAAAAGATCTCCAGTAAGCATTAAGCAAAAGTCCCATGTCCACTTCAATGACCACATCCCTGACCCTTCTGTTGACTTCTTCCCTGACCTCTTCCACTTCCATGTCCCTGTACCTGGCCTTGACAGCTTCCCTGACCCTGTCCGCTTCCCTGACCTTGTCCCTGTCCCTGACCCTGGCCTTGTCCCTGACCGCTTCCCTGACCTTGTCCCTGTCCCTGACCCTGGCCTTGTCCCTGTCCCTGACCCTGGCCTTGTCCCTGACCACTTCCCTGACCCTGGCCTTGTCCCTGACCTTGTCCCTGACCGCTTCCCTGGCCTTGTCCCTGGCCTTGTCCCTGACCGCTTCCCTGGCCCTGTCCCTGACCGCTTCCCTGGCCCTGTCCCTGACCGCTTCCCTGGCCCTGTCCCTGGCCGCTTCCCTGGCCCTGTCCCTGGCCTTGTCCGCTTCCCTGGCCCTGACCGCTTCCCTGGCCTTGTCCGCTTCCCTGGCCCTGACCGCTTCCCTGGCCTTGTCCCTGGCCGCTTCCCTGGCCCTGTCCCTGACCCTGTCCCTGGCCGCTTCCCTGTCCCTGACCGCTTCCCTGGCCCTGTCCCTGACCCTGTCCCTGACCGCTTCCCTGGCCCTGTCCCTGACCCTGTCCCAGACCGCTTCCCTGTCCCTGTCCCTGACCCTGTCCCTGACCGCTTCCCTGTCCCTGACCCTGTCCCTGACCGCTTCCCTGGCCCTGTCCCTGACCCTGTCCCTGACCGCTTCCCTGTCCCTGTCCCTGACCCTGTCCCTGACCACTTCCCTGGCCTTGTCCCTGACCCTGTCCCTGACCGCGTCCCTGGCCCTGTCCCTGGCCTTGTCCGCTTCCCTGGCCCTCTCCCTGACCGCTTCCCTGGCCTTGTCCCTGGCCCTGTCCCTGACCGCTTCCCTGGCCCTGTCCCTGGCCGCTTCCCTGGCCTTGTCCCTGACCCTGTCCCTGGCCGCTTCCCTGGCCCTGTCCCTGACCCTGTCCCTGACCGCTTCCCTGGCCCTGTCCCTGACCGCTTCCCTGGCCCTGTCCCTGACCCTGTCCCTGACCGCTTCCCTGGCCCTGTCCCTGACCGCTTCCCTGGCCCTGTCCCTGACCCTGTCCCTGACCGCTTCC